>NW_027051041.1:0-22886 GCF_954871325.1 Gordionus sp. m RMFG-2023 | reverse complement strand
AAATTATAAACAACTTGTCGGAATGGTTGCGATTAGAGAGCTTATTTTGAATGTGCAATATTTGCATCCAAGACATTTTGATGAAATAAATGGTAAAGGTATTTCTGAAAATAGCCTTGGAAAAATTGGCAAATATATTGAGTGTTAAATTGCTTGCCAGTGTATTCAATGATTTAGTAGCAGAATTAAATGAAAAAGACGATGATCTCGTATATACAAATGAGGAGAGTCAAATGAAGAAGATGGAATATTACAATATGATAATAACTGAGAATGTGAGAATAATATGTAACAAGTGTTTAATAATTAAAAATTATATAAATAAGAGAATGCTAACGAATAATTTTCTTTTTATAAACTCAAAACAACGTTATCAAAATAATTCGTTCAAAATATTTAATTTAAAAATTATTGGCTCATAGCTAACGGTCACAATGTTAATTTTTATGTCATATTTAAAGGCTGTAATCGAGATATATAATAAAATTTAAATTATTTTTCTTTTTTTTTCTTTCTTTCTTTCTTTCTTTCTTTCTTTCAAAATCAGATGGAGCGTATTTCGGAATTTTGAGCGTTTTTTAAAGTTGACCTTATCTCAGGAAGTAAGCTGAGTTTGAAATCATAATTTTTATTATTAAGTGTAAATAGGTATTAGTATCGTATAAATTTTTAAAAAAGTGAAAGGGGTCGGGTTGAATCTTTATCTGATTTGATATGGAATTCACATCGAACTCTGGAAACTTTGATTTTGTCAAAGTTCAGCAAGTATTTCTCACACCTTGGAAAGTCTAAAATCTTTATTTGAGAACCTAGATAGAGATCATATTAATATTTTATAATATAAAACAAAAATCAATTTCCTCTTTATTTTCACAATATCGATGCAATATTTAGCTATGATATCGCACCGAAAATTACAAGTCTAAGATGAGATGACCATATAGTATGGAATGGTATAGATTCTTTTATGTTTAAAATTTCTAATTTTCGTCAAGATTAAATAAATAGGTTGTTAAAAAATAATAAACTTTAATATTCCTAAAATACTTGTGGCTATTTTTAAAGCCCCATTCGTTGGATATCTAAATATAAAATCAATTTTCTTACTAATAGCTAAGCAGCTAAAAATGTAGCAAGAAAATAAAAAACTTAAACTAAAATATAATTCTTGTTTATTTTTATCTAAAAATAATTTGATAAAAATATGTTCTATCCTAGCCAACCATTGCATTTTTTATATAAAAGTAAAAAATTTATTTTTAGTATAATATAATTAAAATTGTGTTAACTTATTTATAGATTATAAAATTTAGATTTTTTATGATATTTTAATCTTTTAATAATAATATAAAATAAAATTTTAAAAAATAATTATTTTTTAATTCATTTTTTAAACTTTTTCCTAATTTGTAAAACAAAAAAAAAATGCTGGTTTCTTATTTCATAATTTTCTTAGTGGCAACTTTGTATTCCAGTGTTATAGGTACAAAATATTATTTTTTATAAATTTGAAAATCTTTAATTTTTCTGAAAAAACTGTTAATTAATTTGAAACTTCAAAAGACCGAGAAGTTACCAGTCATGAATATCCTAAATATGATATGTACGACCTTGTGTAGCCAATATCAATATGTGTTTTGAATTACTAATCTTTAAATTGATAAATGATTTTTTTCTCAATAAATTTTTATTACAATTGAATATACATAGTCACATGGAAAATTTATTTTTAATTTTAAACCCAAAAGGAACTTACAAAGAGTTATTTGATTTGAATAATTTTAATATTTGATTATCCAGACACACAATTGTTGGGTAGCGAAATGCGATACGCTCAATATCAGGAACGACAACAAGAATATATAGATAGATATGGTAGTTGTTAATAAAAATAATAGATTAATTTATTTTTAGGACTTGATACATTTTGTCTCCACGAGTGTACAATTTTACCATCTGGATTGTGTTCTCATTGCACTACATGAATATTTTCTAATATTTTTAGCAATATAATTTATATAAGGGTTGTTATCAAAAATTGGTTATTTTTATGGATGTTACGAATTACATATTGATATTGATATTATTATTATTATTATTATTATTATTATAGAATAAAATGATACTTCAGATTAATAAAAATTTATAAAATAAAATATATTTTAGTATTTATAAAGAAATTAACTATGGGGGAAAAAATGGCTACATTTGACAGGAATATAGATTAAAGATCTTACGGATAAGGATAGAATCTATAAAGATTAAATCGCTTTAGTTTCTTGTATACCAAAATGAAAAATTTATAATTGTGACATATCTACATGTTTTAAAAAAAATAATATAGATTTTAGTTAGTTATTAAGATTTTTTTTTATATTCTATTATAAATAATCTCGACATAAATCTCTAATAAAAGTATCTTTTGAATGTTTAATTAATCATCTCTATCACTAAAACTCGTGAGAAATTTTTTTAAAAGATTTTTATAAAAACGGGAAATCATTTTTGCGAACCTATTACCACGAATCAATAAATATATTATGATTGAAAATTATTTAAAGGAAAACCAACATATTCAACATTAATTAAGGCTTAAAGGTTCCTTAAACTATAAACGCGTGCCCATCGTGATAACAGTTGCTAAATTGTATTCGTTCTAAAGTATTCGGGATTAAGGTTTCGCGAAAATAAATCTTGAGTTTTTTTATTAAGCTTTTGATTCAAATATTTAAATGTCTTATTATATTCAGTTTTAGAAGAAACAAATTTGATTCCGGGAAGGAAGGAAGGAAGGAAGGAAGGAAGGAAGGAAGGAAGGAAGGAAGGAAGGAAGGAAGGAAGGAAGGAAGGAAGGAAGGAAGAAAGAAAGAAAGAAAGAAAGAAAGAAAGAAAGAAAGAAAGAAAGAAAGAAAGAAAGAAAGAAAGAAAGAAAGAAAGAAAGAAAGAAAGAAAGAAAGAAAGAAAGAAAGAAAGAAAGAAAGAAAGAAAGAAAGAAAGAAAGAAAGAAAGAAAGAAAGAAAGAAATAAGATGACCGTATTTATGACATAGAATTTTTAATGTTTTAATTTTCATCAAGATTAAATAATGTTTCCTAGGTACTTGTGGCTCTGTTTTTCGAAAGCTCCCATTTGCTGGATATTTAATAAATCAATTTTATTTTTGATACCGAGGCCAAACCCAAAAAAAGGTTAAAGTAAAATTAACTTAGAATAAAATTTTATTTTAAGGATATTTTAAGGTTTCAAAAAACGTAACAACCTGTAAAATATTTATTGAATTTTAAGTTTCATTTAAGAAAATTATTTTAACCTAGCCACGTAATGTATTTTTTTTTTTTGTAAAAGTAATAAAATTTATTGTCGTAAATATTATTAAATTATATTTAAAAAAATTATAAAAAATTTATTTTTCACTTTTTTTTTGTATAAATAAATTTTTAAAAAATTTTATTTTATTTTTTTTTAAATTTTTTTCTAAATTTTTTCTAATTTTTTTTTAAAAAACAAATAAGCTTGATAATTTGGTTATTAGCAATTTTATATTCCAAGGTTGTAGTTGAAATATTATTATAAATTTAAAAAATATTTAATTATTTTTTTAAAAATAATTGGTAATTAATTTGAATCTTCAAGGCCTTCTTTATAATGACCGTGCTAAATAATTATGCTATCTTCATAGCGAATCGATTGCATAAATTCTTGATATTTTAAGCATTTTTATAAGAAAAAAAATATTAGATAAGCGTATAGTTTTTGTATTACAATCGGTACAGGAATTTATTATGCTTATCTTTGGACATGATTTTTCGATTATTAGATTAATTAATGAGACAAAATTTTGATATGATTTGTAAGGAATTTTACTAAATTTATTTTTAAAGATAAGTACAAAATAAATATAGATAGTGTTATTAAAATTACCTTGGCAATGTAATGCAACTAGTTAAGTTAGTAGTTAAATTTGAGGAAAAGATAACAAACAATATAGTTAATAGTTTTAAAAAAAATAAATATATAACTAGTCACTAATTACAATTATTTTTAGTGGATAGTGGATTCAGGGCTAGCCGCATCGATTAAATTACGTTAAATCGAATATATAAATTCGTTGGCTAAGATTTAAACCATGTAAGTGCCATTAAAACGGAATCACATTTGAGGTACCTTTATCCGGGCGGAACAAATAATTTTTAAAAGCTAAGATTTCCCAATTTTTGCTTGATAGCGTTATTTTTATGCTTCAGGAATGGAGAGGAAATGGCAAAACTGTTCATTATTTATGACAAAGGGTATAAATGAAACCAGCTAGACGTATAATATTTTTTTAAAAAAAATTTTGCCAAATACTTTTGTTTTTAATAGTTATAATCTATGCAAAAATTATCAACTTAGAAATAATTAATTTTTTATTATATTTTAAAAATTGACCCATATCAAAATATTGTATTATAACCCAACCCCTATATCGGCTTTGGGAGATCTAGAGCAATTTTTACTAATTACTTCGCAAATCTTCTAGATGTCCATGAAAATGTTATAAAGAGGTTGTCATAATACCCCTAGTGTTGTTAATTGGTTGGTTGTGTAAAACCCAGACCCAGGGTTTGGGTCAGAGATAGACAATGGTTAGAGTACAATATAATCTAGCTATTATCTCAAGTTATGTGAACCAAGTCCACTGAATCTATCTTCAAGAAAGATAGCAGTTCGAGGTTGTGCACGGAATTTAAAGACATTATCTTTAAATACCCGAGGCCGCATATTAACTACCTAATTGAAAGTTATCCAAGGATAGGAAATTCATCAATATAGATTTTAAAGCTTTTCTTCAAATCCCAATACATGAAGACTCCAGGGACTTACTTACTATCTCAACCCATAAGGGCTGTTAAAGCTTCACCAAGTTAAAACAGCTTCAGCCATCTTTCAACAAATTCTGGATCAGTTATTCGGCCATAAAGATGTTGTTTTTTATATTGTTGATATTGAAAGCAGCGATAAAAAAAATTGAAAACAGATATTTGAAAGAATTGGAAAAAGGTTTAACACCTAATTTTATTAAAAAAGAATTCAGGAAGGACAGAATTAGTTTCCTAGGACACAATGTAAATACCGAAAGAATTCGATTAATGATAATTAAAGTAATTACCAATATGCCTGAACCCAAATCTAAAAAGGAGCTTGCCACATTTTTAGGCATGGCTAGCCTCTACCGCAAATTCTTAAGTAACTTTGCCAACCTGGCTTTTCCCTTATATAAAAAGGATAAAGATTAATGAGCATGGGACGACTGACAAGAAAAAAAGTTTTTACGAATAGAAATTACTCATCGGTCAAATGTCGACATCAAGCTTCTTCCGACTACTACCTACGGATTGGAATTGCGGCAGATGCATCCAAGCAAGGATTAGGAGTAATGTTTTTTCAACAAGGAGACGGTAAGGAAAGACCCATAGCCTTTGCCTCAAGGTTATAAGGCTGATATCAATTGCACTAATATAGAGCGATAAGTATTGGAAATCATCTTCGCCATCAAGAGATTCAAACCTCATCGGTACTTTCATAACAGACCACAACCCGCTGATATATATCTACCTTAAAGTGGATGAATGACGTTAGAAAAGACGAAGTTATCAACAATATAATTTGTAGATTTAGAACAGATTGAACATAGATAAAAATTGCCTTTATAACAAATTTAAGGTATTCATACCTTCTAACATAAGAAAATCGATGTTGCAGGAATTGCGTAGATGTTATATGGATACCTACAGCAAGTTCCCTATAATTTAATCGATAAACTCCATTAACGTGCTGAAAAGGCTGTCATCAAATTAATGCGAACTGTACGTTTGCTTAGGATACCCGAACAGATTGTGACCGATAATGGCACAAACTTTACCATTAAGTAATTCGATAAGTTTTGCAATGATCATTGGATAAAGCATCTAACATCAGCATACCACCAGCAGTCGAATGCAGGCGGAGAGAAGGATAAAAATTTTCAAGACGCACAGAAGAAGCCTGGAGAACAATAAAATCGAAATGAAAATTTCCTTGGAAAGGTTTTGTTCAATAATCAAAACACGCCCAACGCTACGGCGGGTATTCTGCCTGGCAAACTCTCCCTTACACGACGAGAATCAAATGAAACCTGCTAAAGCCACAAGATGCGTTCGTTGATAAGAGAGGAAAAGTATTACTCAGCAGTACCATAATAGTGAGAAGATCTGGTTCAGAACATTCAAAAATGGGATAGTCTTAACAAAGAAAAATAGCTGCATCGTAATAAAAAATCTGGATAAGATTAAGATTAGATCTTCAGACAAAAATGTAATAATCAAACCACCTCAATCAAGACAAGTGTATTTCGAGATAGTTACCAACCACCCAGACGTTTTATTAAAAGGGGGTTAGTAAATCTATAGGTGCAAAATACTAACGAAGCAGAATAACCCTAGACCTAGTAGAGTCAAGAGATTGTCCAAACATATTCGTGACTGCGTTATGCACATATGAGATACTGAGTATTGGCATCACCTCGAGATGTATCTGGGGAAAGACACATTTAACAGTCGAGTAACACGTCCAAGGAGAACCTAGGGAGGATTTTATTATAGGGTGGAATGTCAAGAGAGTCGATTTATTTTATTATGCCTTTGAGATATAGTTCGCGCATGTATAAAAATTTGTTATTTTTTTAACTAAAACTTAAAGTTAAATGGAGGTTGTTTTTTTTTTGATTAACTTGAAAATGATACTCAAAACAGTACATATACTGTAAGATATACGATTATTTGATGTTGAAATTGTAATGTAGCCTTATTTATTTATTGAAGATTTCAATTTATACTTTCAAAATAAAAGATTCTACACACACTAAATTAAAGATTTAAAACAAATTCATAATATTGTGTTTTTCGTTACAAAACACAATCTTCCAAATAATGGAAATGCCTGTCATCAGAAGTACCTACAACTATTAATGGGAACTTGACAGACTGGCTGGGATTGAGCAATCTTTTTTGTAGAGACATATAAAAAAATTAAATTCAACTTTGTCATTATGTATTTCAAAAGCATATTCAGGAATTAATGATTTTTCATTTACCCATTCTTCCAATTCCCTTTAACTTATAATTGGTGGCCTATATTTTTTCTGTCTTTAATCTCATTAAAAAAATTTCTTATTTGATTTTTTGAAGGTAATATTAAAAAGACCCATTTAAAATAAAGTTTATATTTCTAATTTTTACATCGCTTAGAAATTTTGAGAATTTGAAATGTGTAATGTTACGTTATGCAGCATATTGCTTTTCTCTTTTTTTCTTATACCAAATTACATCTGATAGTGTATGAAATTAACCTCCCTTAAAAAAACTGGGAAATTATTCTAAGTTTAATAAAATTGTGGACAATCTTGTATTCCATAATTTTAATTTAAAGAAAGCAATAAAATTTATTAAAACTAATAAATATTCTAGTCCAATGGTGATCATAAGTTTATATTTTTGAACTTATTTCTACAGTATTAAATATTCTTTGAACGATTACAAAGGGAAATCATAGAATTTATAATAAAAAAATAAATAATAGATGGTTGTGTATATGCTTGGCTTTTTTTTAAACGTTTATTGAAGAAAAAAATAATATTGTTATAATAGTCCTATTTCTAATGTTTGCTTACTAAATAATCAGTTCTCTAAGAAATTTTTAAATATAATTTGTATAAAATTGAAATATCCTATGACCCTTTAAAAAAAATTCACCTTAAATTGATTTAGACAAAATTATATTTAGTTGTTTAAATAAACATATTTCAAGATTAATACAATTAACGTTTTATATTAAAAATACATAATATCACTAATATAAATCATGTTAAACGGCTCGTTTTGAAACGACTTTTAGGAACGGCTAACTTAATATTTTAGCCAGAAAAATATTTCCTAAGCCTGTAGATTCCGATGATAGATGTCCAATCCTTTGTTCATTCTACAAACAAAATCATCAGGCATTGTGTAATATTATCCTGGATGGTTAGTCGTTTTTAAAAATCGGCTCAAAACGAGCCGTTTAATAACACTAATATAAATACATGATAGATGATTGGAGAAATCAAATTAGAAATTCAGTAAAATATTAAATGGAAATTGATTCTCGCAAAAAAAAGGCAAATTAAATAAAAATTTAACCGGCAAACCTAAAATCAGTTTTTACAGAACCCGCCCTTATGATCTTTCCGCATAAATCTATCATTTAACCGCTCCAGAATTTTTAGCCGAAACCAACATTTCCCAAAAATGTTCTCAGATTTTCCCTAGAATAAAAACAGTCAGCATTATTTCTCCCTACTATAAAGCCACGCTTGTTAAGCTTTACTAGTGAATGCTGTTGTTCTGTGTGTGTACAATCATATTCTAGGTAAAGTTTTCTTTTAAATGAGTGGGTATCAGATTCTCGACTATATCTGAAATATTATACTTAACATTTAGCTTGTGTCGCTTTAGCAATGTATTTTCTGGGATTTTATAATCATCATTGTTATTATCACCATATTGGAAATAAATATTTATATCTTCGTTATAATCAAAACGAGGTTTGTAGTAGGTCACGTGTTCCCGATTTCTCAACGAATTACGCCTGTTTCTTCTAGAAGTGCTTCCTCTTGTGTCGGAATGGGTATTGTAAAACATATTTTGATTCAAGTACTTTATGCGAGTTGTGGTGTAATCCTTGTGTTTATCCAATTTATTGCTAGTTTTGCTCGAATCACTCTCTGATATTCCCTCTTTGTTATAAACATAAAAAAAACAATGACATTTATAAATATAGCTGCTATGTATATAATTTAATTTATTAAAGTAATCATAGATAAATAGAAGTGCTATAACAACTTTATTAATTTACTTAAGATATCATATATAAATAGGAGTGCTATAACAACCTTATGTTATTAACTAAAAAAAAATCTTATGATGAGCCACAATTTATAACTTCCCAACAGAATTCTAATTAAAACTCTCTCAGGTCTCGTGATTTAGGCAAGGAATAACTAACAAATATTTGTCGGAGATAATCAACTAGTGGTTATTAATCGTATTCTAAAAATTAGCTCTCAGTGTATATAAATTATTAAATGTTATCTGTAAATGAAATAATAAACAATGGCGAGTACAATATTGGTAACAATATAAATTGCCAACTGGCTTATTGGGGTGCGGATGGCGAGGCTGGTGGGTGAGAGACATTTCATGTGTGGGGATGGGTCTGCAAGGGTGGGTGGTATGCTTAAGATTTGATTCATATTTGGGTTCAAGGTTACGTCAAAGACTTTGGGGTCGAAATCAGCTACCATCCTGTTTTTTATCATGATTGGTGTTTTTTATACGGAGATCAGGCAAAGGATTAGTTCTTAAGACAATCTAAATATTGACTTCCCAATGGACATTGAAATCGATGATATAAAATTCTACGACAATAAACTCGTAACTAAAATGGAGGACGTTCGTTAGGTGATCGTTTACCAGTTGATGATGAAAATACTTATAAGGGACAAGAAAGAACATAAATAACTGAGGACACGATAGCGGATGACAAACGGCTTGATAGGTACGACAACTGATACGACAACCGATAAAACAACCCTACAACCAACACAACACCGATGCCACAATCAATACAACATTAGTTACAACAACCGATATGGAAAATGGACAGACCTTATAATTATGAATTCCCAAATCTATTCAAGACATAGAAAACCAACGTAGAGAGTATTGGCAATTAAGGAGCAGTCCCAGACATAATTATGGCGTACTACTATCAAGGTTAAATAAATTGTAACTTAAATCCCTATAATGCCATCATGTGACGTAATGATTGTAGAAATCAAGCCCCTTATCTAAGAACTTCGATCACTATGAATATAGAAGAGATTAATAAGACAAAACTAAAGCAGGCAATTGAAGATAAAGAATATAATCTGTAATATTGACGTAGACGCTAACGACACAGAATGTAGTGCTTATAACATTATAATAAGTATCAACAACTTACTCACTGAGATGCAGGTTAACACGGGTACGAGATTCACAATTTTACCATGGCGTATAGCTAAGGCTGTTGGTATAACTATCACACATATGACCAACTTAAAGCTATTAGGCTATGACAGTAGTGCAATCAAAATCTTAGGGGTGGGTAAAGTCGAGGAGAATTAAGAAGGGTACACCCAAATTTTAGAGGTCATCGTGGTGGATAGCGATAAGTGCCCCTTGTTAGGATACAATGGCTCTCCGCCTTAAAAAATACATTGTAAACATTCATTGTGGGTTAGATGACGATCTTGAAAAAGTCAAAAATGAAAAAAGAACTCGAGTCTTCACGTTTCAACAAACTTAAATTAATCACACAAGTGAATCTGTACTTGAAGCTTGAGCCCATACCTAAAATCATTTTGCCTAGAAGGCATCCTTATTCTAAGATCGACGCAATGACTCAATCGACTAAACCGGCTCTGAGCACGAACCCCTAGCACAGACTCGGGGTTCACATCCGGGGTCCAGACCTTCTTAAAAAGATAGAATTCTCAGTTTTGATAAAATAATATGTGGTGCAATTACTCTACTACATAATATTATTATTGATAATGATTAAATTGAAATCACACAATTCCAAAATTAAGGGATCAGGAGAACTTTAAAGTCATCAAGTACCAATTCAAGAGGAATGTGAGATTTAATTGAAGACTATTTTAATTCTTGAATTATGTATAATTCAACATTTTATACCAATATATATTAAACTAGCTGATTACTCGACAAGAATGACGGGGAATCAGAATTTTCTCCTTTATTCAATGATGGATCAATAACAAATTTTACCTTTATTTGATGATAGAGGAATCAGAAATTTTCCTATCTTATGTGTTCAGAAATTTGTATTTATTTAAATGAAGGGCTATTCTAAAATTTTTAATATTTATCTATAAAATATGTTTAAGTATATATTTAATTAATTTTAATTTATGTGCACAATAAAAAAATCTTTTGAAACTATATTTATATTTGCAATTCAAAATCGAAAAAATACTTCATAAACATATTTTATCAAAAATAATGAAAAATTTCATCTAAATAAAATATAAATTTCTAATTTCTGATTCATCCATCATCATATAAAGATAAAATTTATTATAAGAAAATTCTGATTCTCGCCATTCTAGGCTATGAGTTAGTATATAAATATTGATAAAATTTCTCAATTGCCAACATTTTCGTCGAAGCATCCCGATCAAGTAGCGTAATTTTTTTCTGCCACTTAAAGTGCTCCTTACACATACTCAATCGGTTCTTCAAGAGCATGACAAGAAATCACGACAGGAATATCTGCTGAATAAGGAATTATTGTATCCTCTTTCGATAATATATTTTTTAACTTTCATAAATATTTTCTTGAGGGGACCAATTTCAATTTACGTACTCGTTGTTCGGTGTCAAAAGGTGCAAAATTGGAATGTAAATTTTGTATATACGACTCATAGTAATTCATTCTTCCAAGACAAACTTAACACTTATATTTATATGGCAACTAATATATCTATCTTCCGTCGGGGTTAATTCATAATTCATCAATCAGCTGATCCAAATATGTTGACTGACTTTTTCTCCAATTTTGATTTTATCGGTCGTCGTCATAAATCCAGCCTTGTCCAAACTCCATAATTTTTCTTCTAATTTAATTGCGCAAATAAATTATATCCTGTTAACTTTGTATAGAAAAAACATTAACCATGGGAATTTTTTTTTAAACAGGTTTTGCATAAAGCGTTGAAATATTGTTGGTATTGCTAATCACCCCAGAAGGAATTCTTAAGTATCAGTAATAGTATACATGAGTATGAGACTAAATTACTGAAAGATATCCATACATTATGAACTAACCCGTATTTTAGGAATGCACCTCTTAAATCGTCAAAAATATTTTACCATCTGGGATCAGATTTCTCAGATCGATGAAAGTTAGTGGTAAATCATTATTTACGCTAAATATTTGTGCATCGTTAAAAGAAAGGCATATCCGGGTGGCACAGGATTATTTATTATTAACCATTGGCAAGACCTAATTAATTGAAGTTGTTGTTATGATTCATCTTCTCGATGATGTCTTCTTCTAACGGTCTGTCCAACTCAGCTTCTACAGTTGGTTCAGAAATGGAACTCTTCTTGCTGGTAAAAGCACAATCCAATAAATTTTATTAATATAATATACGTATTTTTTTAAAAAATTGAAGTCCCAATTCTCTTAAAGATAAAATGAACTTTTTATATTTATTGAGAGTAAAAGTTCTCCCAAAAAAATAGTTTAAATTAAATCAATTTTAAATATTTTACTTATATACAAAATAACTTACTATACTCTACTAGCATAAGGGGTTATCTATTTTCTGAATACATTAAAGTCGTAATTTTTGCAAGTGAAGAAAATTTTTTAGTTAGATTTCCTTTGATAATTTTATATGGATGATTACTTTAAGCTAACTTATTTTCGGAAATTATAGTCAATTATTATTTAATTTTTTTTTTAATTAATATTTATTATATATATTTCATTAATTTTGGAAAGAGTAAGAGGTGAGTAAATATGGGGAGATGTGAGGGCGGGATAGTAATTTTTTTTAGCTTATATAATTTCTCGAAAACTGACAAATTTTTGAAAGAGGATCGACCCCCTTCATTGGTTATATCTTTATGTTTGCAACAAATGTATATTTTAATTCGAATATAAAATTCAATGTATATATTTCTTTGGATGAGTTGGCAGCTATAGATAAAACGTCAAATATTTCCATTGACTACTTTATTGTTATCATTTTCTTATAATGACCCGGCTATTAGTTAATAACATCTCCTTTCCTGTCAATTTCTGGAATAATTTTATTTATATTAATAAAATATAAAAATTATCAAAGATTTTCTAATATAAAACAAAAGTTATTTCAAATATTTGCCATTAACCCCCAAATTTTATAAATAAAATATTAATTGTAATAACTAATATTTTCTGGTTATGTTCCTCTCGATTCCTTTATTCAAATAAACAATTTAATTTTAATATGTGGATGATATAAGATATTATTATTTTTTTAAATTAAGTTGGAAATAATTTGACTTGACCCTATCATTTAATGATAATAAATTACATCAAAATTAATACGAGATGCGAATAAATTTAATATCCACAAACGATTTTAATTTCAATAAACAAGATTCTTAATAACATGAATTAACGTCATAATGGAATGTCGATTCGAATGTGTTAGCAAATATTTAAGATGTTTCTATATTAAAAAGAATTATAAAAACGAAATTGCTACGTTACAAAAATTCTTAGAAATAAATTATTGTATCATCAACTTATAAAATAATCTACAAGAAAAAACCCGCTAACATTATCAGAAAATGTTATTAATTAAAAAAAAAAAATCATTTTATATTTGCAAAAATTTTTAAGCTAACTCTTTTTAGCATATCTAAATTAAATATCATTCCAAACTTAAATGCGTCATTTCAAATTTTTAAAGGTACACTTGGAAAATAATAGAATTATACAAAATATATATATATGAAAATTGAATTTTTACACTTTACCCAAGAAAACGAAAAAAAACTATATGATTTTTTGAATATTTATTTTTTGAGAAAAGCTATGTTCTAATCTTCGTAGTTCAAACTATAAATAACTAAAAATTATTATTAAAAACTTATTTAAAAATTAAATTAATTTATTAATGTTTCAATGATATATATTCATTTTTATATTTAGAAAATAATATATTAGCTCAAAAGCACGTGGTAAGAACGGTAGTATAATTTTTTAAAATATTTTTTTATGTATAGTATTAATAAAGTAAATAAATTGAATAAAATATATTAATTATTCAATATGATCAAATATATTAATTATTCAATATGATCAAATATATTAATTATTCAATATGATCAAGTAGTTTTAATTTAATTGATGTTCGCCTTTTAGAACTTGCATTCTCTCGGATCTTACCCACCATTAATGATTCTTTTTGGAGGAAAATATTTAAACAATTTTTTAGTATTATTATAATACTATTTTGTTAATTGCAGTACTATACATCATTTATAATATATGTTTTTTTAATTTTTTTCCTAATTCCATTATAATTACATACTAAATTGACTTCATTAAGATTTATTTTCTTGCTATTATTATCTTATGATAACAATGTGAAAAATGTCAATATTTATAAATTGTAATATATAGTATACTTATTCCATATATTATAATATAATAGGAATTTAGGTCATTAGAAAAAAATATCAATTAATCAATTTTTTTATTGACATTTGATTATTCTTGTAGTATGTGAGAATTTAGAGAATACAAATAAATAGCATAAATCAATTAACTACTAATACTTTATTAATTAATATAAGTTATAATTAAATAAATCATAACTAAAATAAAAAAAATTAAATAATATAAGAAAAATTAAAAAAGATTAAAAATTATGTTCGAAAATTAATAATAATATCGTAACAATTAAAAATATCCTCAAATATATATCCTTTTCTATAATATTAATTTATATAGTGTTTGAACAACAAACTTAAATAATTTTGAATTTTATTTTCTTTAACTCAATTGAATATTACAGAAATTCTTATTTTTTTATTACAATTAAATCACTTCCTAATTTGTATAAATTAATTAATTTATAAAAAAAATATTTTTTAAAGTATTATATTTAAAAAAATTATTTATTTTTTATTTTTTAAATTTATAACTGAGATGGGAGTCGAAAAATAATAATTGATTTTTTTAATAGGCTAATTATTTTTTGGGAGGGGAGGGGGGCTTAGCTTCACAGAAATTAAAAGGACCACTATATATATTTGGTATTGTTTTAAAAACATTAAAAAATTATATATGTTTAATGTAATTGATGTTTGACGCATTGGTATCAAATTTTTCTTTTCTCTTTAGCTTTCACCTTATCTGGTGGTAAGCTCCTTCAACATCTCTCTCCACTTTATGTATTGCAATCTCTTTTATCTTATTTATACTTTTTCATATTGGCTCTAACTTTATGGTCCCATTATAATCATAAGTACTAATAATTTATAGAAAGATTATATTTTAGTTAAAATCTTTAACATTGTAATTAATTCCAAGTATAAATAAAAGTGAAACAAAAGGTTCTCATTGTTGAATTTATTTATGTGAATGTTAATAATAGGAACTATAAATAAGAGCAGTTTTGGAAGTTAAAAAAGGGAATAAATATTTTTCTGTAAAGATTATCAAAGGCATTTTGAAAATTAAGCTAACATAATACCTTATAAGATGTATTTAAATTCTAACTAACTGTTATTCGCAATCCCTTTTAACAAAACCTTGTGTAAGCGCTAAAATATTTGAAGCTTTGTTTTATTGTTTTGGAAATAAGTTCTAAAAAAAAACCTATTACTAGATGTCTAACGCTATCGTCCAGTTCAGACAACGCAACAATTCTAGCACCAAATAATTATGCCTCACTCAAAAAAATATAATATCCAATATTCTATTAGCATAGGATTTTTAATGTTATAATCCAAGGATATACCTAATCTAAAAAATGAGATCTAAAAGATCTTTTCTGAAAATTAATCAATTTAATACTCCAATAGAACATTTTCTAAATTTACTAATGATAAAAATACTTTTTCAGCATATATTAGATATGGAGATGATGCAAAGATGAATATGTAAAATCAGACAAAATATCAAATGTAGATTGATCTATAAGTGCAATGTTAACCGTTGACCAAGCCAAATGAATGGCTTCATTTATATACCGCATTTATGTGTTTGCTTATAACTTCTTGAATTTATCTGACTTAAATATCAAAATTAATTATAATGAGAGATCTCTTGATAAAATATTGGGAACTCTAATAATTTGAATATAAACAAAAGTAAATGATATTATTTGTGTACCATTATATTGTAGAAGGTATGGTTTATCTGGTAATTAAAACTGCATGTTAATTTATTATACTTATTTTATTTTATACTTCTAAGGGATGTAATTGTGACATTCCATGAACATAAATAAAATAATCTATTTCTCTTAAAAAAAACAAATAAATATTAGATTTGCTTTGACAATCAAATTTATTTTATATATGTTTTAGATTTTTAAAAAAATGGTAAAATATTGATATATAAAATAATAATATTACTATATCATCACCTAATTAAATTTATAAAAAATATTGATAACATGATTACCTAAACTTATTGTTAGGGTTCCATTACAAGATTCTGTGAGTGAATTTAGACAAAGTAAAAATTTTGAATTATATATAATCTGAAATAAAATTAAAAGCAATTCTTAATATTTACAAAAATTGTAAATTAAATTTCAAACGAACTTAAATATAACTTTTTTTGTATATAAGGTTGTTTCTTTTATAGTTTAAATTTTTGATCCCAAAATTTAAATATTAATATTGAAAATTGTACATTTTTTTTCGTATTATATCCTTTCTTAATTTTCATGTAGATATAATTTTAACCCGTATACAATTATTTATTTTTGAAATTCATTTCATTAAATTATAAGTACTAAAAAATTTTGCTATTTTTTCAATATTTTTTTTCTTTAAATGTGTTTTCTCATACAAATTATAATATAATTTATTAATTTATATTTCTTTTGATATAATAAAAATCAAAACATTAAAAAAAATAAAAGTACAATTATTTATATATGGTAAATTCCATAACAAACCAATCAAAATTTTAACCCGACCCTCTTCATTAATTTTCAATTATGTATCTCAGAGTAATAATTTAAATATTTTATTATATAGCGAAATAATGAATCTCTAATATAAAATAAGAAACACGATTATTATCTATAACTGGTATTACAAAACCAGAAATAGCCATAGAAAAATAGGTATTTTCTTATTTGTATAAAATCTTAGACTTTGGTGACCATTTGTAAGGCTAAAATTGATCAAAATTTAACATAAGTATTAATCATCATATTTAAATTTATTAAATTTTTACGTAATAATTTTAATTAAAAACCGTGTTCATGAAAGGCCCTTTCTCCATTATTTTAAAAAATATATTTGTTAGGTGAGGGAGGAAGGCAATATGGTTTACCTAACAGTTTGGTTAATTTTCTCTCTTAATTACTAGGCAAATATTCCAAACATATACATAAATTTATTTAAATAAATAATTTCCATAATTTCATGTAATACAATCAAAAATTTATAATAATATGATTTAAAAATATATAATATATTAAATCTCCCTAAAAATTTAAATAAATTTTAACTTTTACTTGATTTTCCTCTATAGATTGTTTCCTAATATGTTTTGCTGTTAAAAATCTGTTTTTCGAGATGATTTTTCATACTCGCCATTGCTTACATATGTATATTTATTATTCTGATATTAATTCTTGCATAGTTATACAAAACCATTGTTGTCAATATTATATCATATGAATGTGCTGCAACGCAAGCTAAAAGCCGTTTATTAAATGCCTAAAAACTATCCCAGGAACTTTTGCCAGGTGCTATTGCATATAAATGTAATTTTGCTTTCAATCCAATCACAATTTCATGATCGTAGATGGTTGATAAAGTTTTCTATTATTGGGTAACTGTTCCTCTTTTTATTGTAAATTAGTTCAATTTTGATTATAATAAATAAAATAAAGCGTTGTGCTAAAGAATCTTATATAACAACAAAATATACTTGTTTAATCAAGCCGTATTAACAGTTATAAATCATAAAAAGGTACAGTGGCCTGATTATTGGTCCAATGGAATTCTTGTGCATGGACCTCCACTTTAAATTATTTTCTTAAGTTTGTACCAAGAATTTGCCAACATATATATTGGATTTAATGAATTTTGAAATAAGGATTGTTGTGAAGCTATAAGAATTAGGAACAAAATTATTTAATTTTCTATAAAATCTACAAAATTAGTTGGATTTTATAAGCTTTTGAAGAAATTGTATATAATCTATTGAATTCGCATCAATTAATAAATTAAGTCTTTTGTTTATTTTTGATTTATGCTAAAAAATATATTCTAAATTATTTTGCTCTGTGATTTTATGAGAAAATTTAACCTTTGTTAACAAAAAAAATCCACATCACCCACCTATATCTCTCAATTATATTTTTTAAATTAAATAAGTAAGGGCCTAATAAAATATTATGTAAGTATTTATTAAATATAAATCTGATAATATTTATGTTAAATTTGATCAATTTTAGTCGTATAAATAATTATAAATCCTATATACACAATCATCCCAGTCTTGGATAGGAAATATACAAAATACACTAATTTTCTAAGGCTATTTCTTAATTTGGCTATTATTCGGGTTTCTATCACATATATGTCTATAATTTAAATTATTGCTTATCGTTATTTATTCATGAGATATTTGCAAATGACGAAGTGTATTTTGTCAAAAATATATACCATTTTTTTCCCTCTTACATTATTTTATCATAATCATAGTATGTCTTTTAAATTATTTAAGTATAAAATACATATCCTAAATTTTAATATTTTCCCCCTATAACGTACAAAATATTATTTTTTTCTTGAAAAACGTCATATCAAGATTTACTGTATTTTAAATTTTCTCATAACAGCAATGACAATAAATAAAATTTGAGAATAAGATTTTTAAAATATTGTTATTAGATTATTTAAGATAAATAAACATAAATATATATACATATATACCTAGTTGCTTAACTCTCAGATCTTTATTTAATCAATTTTTATTTAAAAGAATTATTTTTATAACATCCAAATTGTTCGATTATATCTCGTGATCAGAAGATGTCAATTTTCCCAAGAAATTTGATTAAGAGAATGACTTTGTGCATCAACATAAGGTATAAATAATAAATATAATATTTTAAAAACTTATATTTAACCCTTCTCATATTTTATTTCTTTTTCTAGCCCATATAGCATGTCCTATAATGTATAAATTAAATGTTAGTGCTGTACTATTTCTGAATAAACATGATTTTTCACGGAGGTAAAATTTTAAATACTAGAATACTCGAGATTTACTTATTATATATTACGATTACAAACTTAGTCTAAAAACAATTTAGGCTGATTTTAAACTAGCTAGAATCTTAATTAATTGCAAAATGTGAAGAGGAATATAATATTAACAAACTAGCTTAAGACTCAAATAGCGAAAATATACCCAAAACCAGTGTTTGTATGAGCTGGGGATAAGGGATAGCTATCTAAGGGAAGTCTAGAGGGTAGGCTAAGGGTAGGGTAAATTTATTGGGGGAGGGGAAGGGGGGCTATGAGACAAATTTAAGTGAGAGCAAAATTTATTGCTATAAAAATTTATGTAATACTTTTATTATATACCTATTTACTGTAATATATATTGCTAAATATCGATCGATCATATCTATATATTACATATCTTAGATATTATTTTTCTTATAAGGTTATTTCTGGATAATTTTTTACTAAATTTTTAAAATGCTAATATTTATAAGGGTTTTATTATATCAATAAACTTATATTCAGATGAAACAATTATTATAAATAATACATTCATCTTAAATGTGGAAACTTTTAATTTAATTCATAATATAAAAAATGAATCTTATTATTCAAATTTATTTTGATATTTTGTTAGTAGAGTATAAATAATTTATGTTAAATTTTTTTTTAGGGAGCAGGGGGTTAAGTGTAGGTTAATTTTTCAATTAATCGTTTTTAAATATAGTATTTCTAATGATATCGGTGCTAAAAAATTTTTTTACCTATTTTATAATAATATTTTTTTTTAAGAAAAAAAATTTCTTAAAATTTAAAAAGAAAATATCATTTCAATTCAAAATTAAAATGAGTAATAAAAAAAAAATATTATATAAAAATACAACGAGACTAGCTACTTACTAAACCTAAGATTTATTGCGAAAAATATCTGTGCTTACTAATAATTTTTATAAATTTTAATTTGGAAATAAAATATTTTATATTAAAAGGAAAAATTAAGAAAATTTATTCTTTTAAGGGAATATTTATCAAGAAATTATCTCATTTACATCTCAACTCTTGTTATTACTTTTTTGAGAAAGTTTTATGTGTATTATTTTTTTGTTAAATGAATGTATAATGTTTACTTTGATTTAATGTAGATATGGTTTCGGATACTAATTAATTTTATATTAAGATATATTATAAACTATATCATTTTCGCAAATATAAAATTAATTGGTGGAATATAGGGTGATTTTAAATTCCTTTCTTTATCTGATAAAAAAATTTTTGGATCTCTTTTTTTAAATTGATTATAAGTCCAGAACTTTGACAGATGATATTTGTATTTAAATGAAAAATATTAAAATTATTAAATAATGACTCGAAAACAAAATATCGCAGGTACATATATATATAATATCAATTAATAAAAGAAAATTTGTTTGTATCTATGATTTTGTCAATTTTAATGATTATTATTGACTGTCTTTCTTTATTAAATATTCCTTCTCATCAAAACAATTTAAATTTTGTATTGTTTTATATTTCCAATAAAAATAAATAGTTCCTTATAATCCTTAAAGATCAGTATGTCTTCTCAATTTCCTATAGTATGTATCAAGATATTTATTAAATTTCACAGGGAAGTCTAATTTTCATCATATGCATAATGTTCCCAGCTTGTAAAAAAAATTGATTCCCAAGCTGAAATATTTGACTATGCTTATAGTTTAGTATCGTAGTTGTTTTAATTCTATAATTTTTTCGCAATTTTATTATGCCTTCAAGTACCATTCATAAACTCAATTTTTGTCGTGAAAAATAACTGTTGAGTTATTTTTTTTCTTATAAATAATATAATATTTGAAATAGCCTCCACTCAATTGTGGCTGTAGGCCAGACCCAGACCCATTGTTTTTCCCTCTCCATATATTTTATTTGTATCATCTCCTCACTCCCTTTTACCCATCCACTTTCAATCCAATATCCCTATTCTTTAACTACCCAAACGAATATCGTTAACTCTTTTTCCCCCCAAATACCCCAATGCCCAAGCTTTCATTTCCAATGCCGAGTACCATTTTTATTAGCTGTATATACATTTCTTACCATTTTTATGAAATATACAATTCCGACAGTGAAGTCGAATCAAAGCCATAATCAAACCAATTCATCATGTTCCACTAGATATCTTGGGTATAATAAAGTCATTCAAACATACCCTTGAGATTGATTCATCGGTAAGTTTATTTTTCATCCCAAGCAAATCGCTGTATAAAACTAAACTTTTATAAAATTTTAAGCTTGTGAATCAAGATGAACTCATGAACTTAGTTTTACGTAGCGGCTATTTATCCATATTTAGAACATTTATCATTTAAAATTTGAGACCATTCTAAAGATGGCATTTATATTACTCCTACTTTCTACTCATAAATTTTATTATCTTCGACTTTTAAACATGTATTAGCTCTAGAATTACCACAGTTATCCATGTGGTTGGTGCGATCTAATAAACTATAACTGAACTATTCGCGGTTTCACTATGAGTAAGAGACATGCATGGCTTAATCTTTAAGACAAGAATGACTCCTGGCATGATCAATCAGGTATCTTCTTTTTTTTCCGTCCACCGTCAAAAATTAAAAATTCTTTGACACGAGTTGAAATGTTCACATTCCCAATCCGAACTGATCATTTTTTCTCAGACTCGTCGATTAATTTTCCGCCGATCTAGCGGTCTAGAAAAATTATTAAACTACCTAAAAAAATAATATCAGATTTCTCTTTAATACTAAATACTACGTAATACAATGCTAGTAAGATGCCTATTAAAGAAAAAATACAATATAGAAGTTATTCGTCATATTTTTATGAATTAATTACTATAACTTTTCGGGTGATGTAAGTAGATGAAAAAAAACATCATATATTTTACCGTAGGGTTGATTTGTCTGTTCTATTTTTTTTTTTAAATATGATAAATAGTTAATTTTATAAAAATTACCTAGGCCAATAGCAAAGCTTTTATTTTCCAATTCTAGGGTATTTCATTTAGATGGTTTATTTTACATATTATTATTATTTTCTTATGTTTACTTATTCCGATAAAAAAAATTAGACGCCAATTATTTTAAACGTAAATAATTATTAAAATATTAAAAATTTTATGAAGTCGAAAAAAAAATTTTTTTTACATTACTTTGGATGTATAAATACTTTCTTTGTCGCACGTAAAATTTCCTAAAATAAATAAATTCAAATGTTATTATTTTACATGATAAAATTAAAGATGGTCCTATACTTGTTGAACGCCGATAACAAATCATTATACTTTCGCCTACAAATATTTTTACGATTTAAAATTCATTTTTTTTTCAAGAAAGTGAAAGATTCTATTTAAAGTAAAACATCCAAAAATATCGTTACTCGAAATGATATATATTACTTAAGAAAATATACACTTATATTCCTTAAAATCACAATTGATTAATCATATTCTTTTAAAATCAATTTTGTACTCAAGATTAACTACACATGATCAAATTTGTGTGCGATCAAATTTCTCTTTTATTCATATGTTTTACAATTGATAATACACATTAAAATCATATTATATAAGATGACCACACAGCAGGCTATTTTAATTCCAAGAGATGTGAACAGAATTACAGGGTTTTAAATAATGTCGTTTGAAAATTTGATGAATACACTTGAAACCTATAAAATATTTCCTGATTAGTATTGGTTGAATAAATAATTGATCATCTGTTCAGTATCAGGGAAACTCAGTTT
>NW_027051040.1:0-12491 GCF_954871325.1 Gordionus sp. m RMFG-2023 | reverse complement strand
ACGACGTACGATGTATCTAGTGTTGCGTAATCGGCTAAAAACTACGCCTAAGCCTAATAAGGCTAAGCCTAAAAATCGACTAAGCCTAAAAATCGGCTAAGCCTAATTAGGCTAAGCCTAAAAATTGGCTAAGCCTATTAACCTAAGCCTAAAAATCGGCTAAGTCTAATTAGGTAAGCCTAAAAATCGGCTAAGCCTAATTAGGTTAAGCCTAAAAATCGGCTAAGCCTATATAAATCTGCTAAAAATTAGTCAAAATTCTGCATCGATGCTTAGTATTAATTATTATTTATTTATTTTAGTAAAATAATTTATTTTATTTATATTTAATGTAAATATTTTATTATTATCATATTTTCGTCAAAAAAATTCAAAAAACTTTAAAAATAGCGATTATGACAATTGTCACTTTTCATTGGTATCTTCACTAAATTTATATTTAGACATAATATTAATACTTATTTTAACATATTTTCGTCAAAAAAATTCAAAAAACTTTAAAAATAACGATTATGACAATTGTTACTTTTCTATGGTACATCTTCACTAAATTTTTATTTAAACATATTATCAATACTTACTTTAAAATATCTTTGTCAATAAAATTCAAAAAACTTTAAAAATAACGATTATGACAATTGTCACTTTTCATTGGTACATCTTCACTAAATTTATATTTACACAAGTTATTAATACTTATTTTAACATATTTTCGTCAAAAAAATTAAAAATCACGATTATGACAATTGTCACTTTTCTCTGGCACATCTTCGCTAAATTTTAATTTAAACATGTTTTTAATATTTATTTTAACATATTTTCTTCAAAAAAATTCAAAAAATTTTTAAAAATAACAATTATGACAAATGTCACTTTTCATTGGTACTTCTTCACTAAATTTATATTTACACATGTTATTAATACTTATTTTAACATATTTTCTTCAAAAAATTCAAAAAACTTTAAAATTAACGATTATGACAAATGTCACTTTTCATTGGTACATCTTCACTAAATTTATATTTACACATGTTATTAATACTTATTTTAACATATTTTCGTCAAAAAAAATTCAAAAAACTTTAAAAATAGCGATTATGACAATTGTCAGTTTTCTATGGTACATCTTCACTAAATTTATATTTACACATGTTATTAATACTTATTTTAAGATATTTTCGTCAAAAAAATTCAAAAAACTTTAAAAATAACGATTATGACAATTGTCACTTTTCTATGGTACATCTTCACTAAATTTATATTTACACATGTTATTAATACTTATTTTAACATATTTTCGTCAAAAAAATTCAAAAAACTTCAAAAATAGCGATTATGACAATTGTCACTTTTCATTGGTACATCTTCACTAAATTTATATTTAGACATAATATTAATACTTATTTTAACATATTTTCGTCAAAAAAATTCAAAAAACTTTAAAAATAACGATTATGACAATTGTCACTTTTCTATGGTACATCTTCACTAAATTTATATTTACACATGTTATTAATACTTATTTTAACAAATTTTTGTCAAAAAAATTCAAAAACTTTAAAATTAACCATTATGACAATTGTCACTTTTCATTGGTACATCTTCACTAAATTTATATTTACACATGTTATTAATTCTTATTTTAACATATTTTCGTCAAAAAAAATTCGAATAACTTTAAAAATAACGATTATGACAATTGTCACTTTTCATTGGTACATCTTCACTAAATTTGTATTTACACATGTTATTAATACTTATTTTAACATACTTTCTTCAAAAAAATTCAAAAAACTTATAAAAAAACGATTATGCTAGTGTTGTTAATCGGCTTAGCCGAGTCGGCTCGAACAGAGCTCACCCAAATTTTGGGTCGTTTTTTTCGACTCCAACTCAAAATTTTGGTCGTTTTTTACGACTTCGACCAGAGTTCAAGCCGAAAAAAACGACTTCGACCCAAAATATGGGTCGTTTTTTTCAACTCCGACCCAAGTCCAAGCCGAAAAAAACGACCTCGACCCAAAATATGGGTCGTTTTTTACGACTCCGACTCAAAATTTGGGTCGTATTTTTCGACTCAAACTTGAAATTTGGGTCGTATTTTTCGACTTAAACTTGAAGTTTGGGTCATATTTTTCGACTCAAACTTGAAGTTTGGGTCGTATTTTTCGACTAAAACTTGAAGTTTGGGTCGTATTTTTCGACTCCAACTCAAAGTTTGGGTCGTTTTTCTGACTCAGACTCAAACATCGGGTCGTTTTATTCAATCCGACCCAAAATATGGATCTTTTTTTTAAAGACGACTTAAAGTTAGGGTTGCTTTTTTTCACCCCTAACCCAATTATCTAGATCATTTTTTTCGACCAAAAGTCAAATAACATCTAGTATATATTAATATTATAGGCGGGAAAGTTACTTAAAGCTTCTTTAAATTATAATGCTCTGATTAACTATTCATCATAGTTATATTTTAAAATTTTTAAGTGATGTACCATAGAAAAGTGCCATTTGTCATGATAATTATTTTTGAACTTTTTTAAATGAAATAGATGAAAATATATATTGTAGACATGTTAAATCAAAATTTCAGTGATGATGCACCATAGATAAGTGGTAATTGTCATAATCGCTATTTTTGAACTTTTTTGAGTTTTTTTAAAGCAAATTGCTAAAAATATATATTCTAAACATGTTAAATTAAAAATTCAGTGAGGATGTATCATAGATAGGTGACAATTGTCATAATCGCTATTTTTTAACTTTTTCAAATTTTTTAAAGGAAATATCTAAAAATATATATTCTAAACATGTTAAATTAAAAATTCAGTGAGGATGTATCATAGATAGGTGACAATTGTCATATACGCTATTTTTGAACTTTTTCAAATTTTTTTAAAGGAAATAGCTAAAAATATATACTCTAAACATGTTAAATTAAAAATTCAGTGAGGATGTATCATAGATAGGTGACAATTGTCATAATCGCTATTTTTGAACTTTTTGAGTTTTTTTAAAGCAAATTGCTAAAAATATATATTCTAAACATGTTAAATTAAAAATTCAGTGAGGATGTATCATAGATAGGTGACAATTGTCATAATCGCTATTTTTTAACTTTTTCAAATTTTTTTAAAGGAAATATCTAAAAATATATATTCTAAACATGTTAAATTAAAAATTCAGTGAGGATGTATCATAGATAGGTGACAATTGTCATAATCAATATTTTTGAACTTCTTTCAATTTTTTTAAAGCAAATAGCTAAAAATATATATTCTAAACATGTTAAATTAAAAATTCAGTGAGGATGTATCATATATAGGTGACAATTGTCATAATCGCTATTTTTGAACTTTTTCAAATTTTTTTAAAGGAAATATCTAAAAATATATATTCTAAACATGTTAAATTTAAAATTCAGTGAGGATGTATCATATATAGGTGACAATTGTCATAATCGCTATTTTTGAAATTTTTTTAAAGGAAATATCTAAAAATATATATTCTAAACATGTTAAATTAAAAATTCAGTGAGGATGTATCATAGATAGATGACAATTGTCAAAATCGCTATTTTTGAACTTTTTCAAATTTTTTTTAAAGGAAATAGCTAAAAATATATATTCTAAACATGTTAAATTAAAATTTCAGTGAGGAAGTTTCATAGATAGGTGACAATTGTCATAATCGCTATTTTTGAACTTTTTTTAAAGGAAATATCTAAAAATATATATTCTAAACATGTTAAATTAAAAATTCAGTGAGGATGTATCATAGATAGATGACAATTGTCAAAATCGCTATTTTTGAACTTTTTCAAATTTTTTTAAAGGAAATAGCTAAAAATATATATTCTAAACATGTTAAATTAAAAATTCAGTGAGGATATATCATAGATAGGTGACAATTGTCATAATCGCTATTTTTGAACTTTTTTAAATTTTTTTAAAGAAAATATCTAAAAATATATATTCTAAACATGTTAAATTAAAAATTCAGTGAGGATGTATCATAGATAGGTGACAATTGTCATAATCAATATTTTTGAACTTTTTTCAATTTTTTTAAAGCAAATAGCTAAAAATATATATTCTAAACATGTTAAATTAAAAATTCAGTGAGGATGTATCATATATAGGTGACAATTGTCATAATCGCTATTTTTGAACTTTTTCAAATTTTTTTTAAAGGAAATATCTAAAAATATATATTCTAAACATGTTAAATTTAAAATTCAGTGAGGATGTATCATATATAGGTGACAATTGTCATAATCGCTATTTTTGAAATTTTTTAAAGGAAATATCTAAAAATATATATTCTAAACATGTTAAATTAAAAATTCAGTGAGGATGTATCATAGATAGATGACAATTGTCAAAATCGCTATTTTTGAACTTTTTCAAATTTTTTTAAAGGAAATAGCTAAAAATATATATTCTAAACATGTTAAATTAAAATTTCAGTGAGGAAGTTTCATAGATAGGTGACAATTGTCATAATCGCTATTTTTGAACTTTTTTTAAAGGAAATATCTAAAAATATATATTCTAAACATGTTAAATTAAAAATTCAGTGAGGATGTATCATAGATAGATGACAATTGTCAAAATCGCTATTTTTGAACTTTTTCAAATTTTTTTAAAGGAAATAGCTAAAAATATATATTCTAAACATGTTAAATTAAAAATTCAGTGAGGATATATCATAGATAGGTGACAATTGTCATAATCGCTATTTTTGAACTTTTTTAAATTTTTTTAAAGAAAATATCTAAAAATATATATTCTAAACATGTTAAATTAAAAATTCAGTGAGGATGTATCATAGATAGGTGACAATTGTCATAATCAATATTTTTGAACTTTTTTCAATTTTTTTAAAGCAAATAGCTAAAAATATATATTCTAAACATGTTAAATTAAAAATTCAGTGAGGATGTATCATATATAGGTGACAATTGTCATAATCGCTATTTTTGAACTTTTTCAAATTTTTTAAAGGAAATATCTAAAAATATATATTCTAAACATGTTAAATTTAAAATTCAGTGAGGATGTATCATATATAGGTGACAATTGTCATAATCGCTATTTTTGAAATTTTTTTAAAGGAAATATCTAAAAATATATATTCTAAACATGTTAAATTAAAAATTCAGTGAGGATGTATCATAGATAGATGACAATTGTCAAAATCGCTATTTTTGAACTTTTTCAAATTTTTTTAAAGGAAATAGCTAAAAATATATATTCTAAACATGTTAAATTAAAATTTCAGTGAGGAAGTTTCATAGATAGGTGACAATTGTCATAATCGCTATTTTTGAACTTTTTTTAAAGGAAATATCTAAAAATATATATTCTAAACATGTTAAATTTAAAATTCAGTGAGGATGTATCATAGATAGGTGACAATTGTCATAATCGCTGAACTTTTCCAAATTTTTTTAAAGGAGATATCTAAAAATATATATTCTAAACATGTTAAAGTCACCTATCTATGATACATCCTCACTGAATTTTTAATTTAACATGTTTAGAATATATATTTTTAGATATTTCCTTTAAAAAAATTTGAAAAAGTTCAAAAATAGCGATTATGACAATTGTCATCTATATATGATACATCCTCACTGAATTTTAAATTTAAAATGTTTAGAATATATATTTTAAGATGTTTCCTTTAAAAAAATTTGAAAAAGTTCAAAAATAGCGATTATGACAATTGTCTCATATCTATGATACATCCTCACTGAATTTTTAATTTAACATTTTTAGAATATATATTTTTTGCTATTTCCTTTAAAATAATTGAAAAAATTTCAAAAATAGCGATTATGACAATTGTCACTTTTCTATGGTACATCTTCACTGAAATTTTATTTTAACATCTTTACAATATATATTTTTAGCTATTTCCTTTAAAAAAATTTGAAAAAGTTCAAAAATAGCGATTATTACAATTGTCACCTATCTATGATACATCCTCACTGAATTTTTAATTTAACATATTTAGAATATATATATTTAGATATTTCCTTTAAAAAATTTCAAAAAGTTTAAAAATAGCGATTATGACAATTGTCACCTATCTATGATACATCCTCACTGAAATTTTAATTTAACATGTTTAGAATATATATTTTTAGCTATTTCCTTTAAAAAAATTTGAAAAAGTTCAAAAATAGCGATTATGACAATTGTCACCTATATATGATACATCCTCACTGAATTTTAAATTTAACATGTTTAGAATATATATTTTAAGATGTTTCCTTTAAAAAAATTTGAAAAAGTTCAAAAATAGCGATTATGACAATTGTCACATATTTATGATACATCCTCACTGAATTTTTAATTTAACATGGTTAGAATATATATTTTTTGCTATTTCCTTTAAAAAAATTGAAAAAAGTTCAAAAATAGCGATTATGACAATTGTCACCTATCTATGATACATCCTCACTGAATTTTTAATTTAACATGTTTAGAATATATATTTTTAGCAATTTGCTTTAAAAAACTCAAAAAAGTTCAAAAATAGCGATTATGACAATTACTACTTATCTATGGTACATCATCACTGAAATTTTGATTTAACATGTATGTCTACAATATATATTTTTATCTATTTCATTTAAAAAAGTTCAAAAATAATTATCATGACAAATGGCACTTTTCTATGGTACATCACTTAAAAATTTTAAAATATAACTATGATGAATAGTTAATCAGAGCATTATAATTTAAAGAAGCTTTAAGTAACTTTCCCGCCTATAATATTAATATATACTAAATGTTATTTGACTTTTGGTCGAAAAAAATGATCTAGATATTGGGTTAGGGGTGAAAAAAAGCAACCCTAACTTTAAGTCGTCTTTAAAAAGAAAGATCCATATTTTGAGTCGGATTGAATAAAACGACCCGATGTTTGAGTCTGAGTCAGAAACGACCCAAACTTTGAGTTGGAGTCGAAAAATACGACCCAAACTTCAAGTTTGAGTCGAAAAATACGACCCAAACTTCAAGTTTTAGTCGAAAAATACGACCCAAACTTCAAGTTTGAGTCGAAAAATATGACCCAAACTTCAAGTTTAAGTCGAAAAATACGACCCAAATTTCAAATTTGAGTCGAAAAATACGACCCAAATTTTGAGTCGGAGTCGTAAAAAACGACCCATATTTTGGGTCGAGGTCGTTTTTTTCGGCTTGGACTTGGGTCGGAGTCGAAAAAAACGACCCATATTTTGGGTCGAAGTCGTTTTTTTCGGCTTGAACTTGGGTCGAAGTCGAAAAAAACGACCCAAACATTGAGTCGGAGTCGAATAAAACGACCCGAGCTTTGGGTCGGTGTCGCGACTCGCGGCGTTTTAACAACACTAAGACAATTGTCACATTAAAATATTATCCTAAAGATCATATAAAATAACATCAAAAAAGTTTCATAAAATCCACCTTATTTAATAATAAATAGATAATTTTAAAAAAATGATAAAAGATTTCACCTAAAAGATTGTTTATTTATCTAATAAAATTTACAATATAATTTCTCAATAAAAGATGTATTTACAAAGAAGATTGTGAAAATCACTAATAAATTATATTATAAAGAATATTACATTTTTACAATATAGCAGCATATTATTTTTTTTATTAAAAAAACATCAAATAAATAAATTTATTTTCATTTCAAAATATAATAATATAAATAAAAAATATTAAATCATATCATGTTTATTTGTTGATAATAATAAAATATTTACATTAAATATAAATAAAATAAATTATTTTACTAAAATAAATAAATAATAATTAATGCTAAGCATCGAGGCAGAATTTTGACTAATTTATTTTAGCCAATTTTTAGGCTTAGCCCATTTTTAGGCTTAACCAAAATTTAGGCTTAGCCGATTTTTCCACCTAAAATCTCGGCTTAGCCGTTTTTAGTCGGCTAAAATTAGCCGATTACGCAACACTAGATGTATCGTTTAAAAGTGTTTTAAAAGAGTCCCCCCCCCCACTTTTTTTGAAATTAATAAGTCTTTTTAGCAACGGAATCAAAATTTTTTTTTCCTCTTCCTATTCATTAAACTCTTTATTAGCCTATGAAATAAATGATTACATGACACGAACAATTCAATTCACTAAAATAATATATTTTTGTATCGTTTGCCATTTTTTTTTACGGGTCTAAAAGAGTATACTATTAAAATTAAATTTCTGATAGTTGAATCTAAGTCTTAATCGAAATAACTCTCAATTTTAGATTTAAGCAAGTTTATTAACCACTCATAATTTTTATGTGTAGCAGTCCTATTCAGCGAATACATTTTAAGCGAAACTTTCATCGCGAATGTCGTTTATTGCGAAGGAATTTTATAACGAATGTAATATCTCGAAACCAATTCCAATTTTTTTTTCTACAAAACATTTTTAGTGAAAACAATATCGCCAACTCATTAGCGCTAAAATATCTGCGCGAAGTCTTAACCCCGAATACTTGAGAGCGAATACATTTTTAGCGAAACTTTTATCACGAACCAGTTATAGCGGAACTTGAGAATGTATTTGCGCTAAGTCATTATTCGCGAGCGCATAACCGCGAAACAATAACTAATGCGATTGCATTTATTTAAAGAAAATATCATCATATTCAATATTAATTTACCCACAAAAGTTTCTTAATTCATAACACTCCCTTCCCGGCCTTTCCATTCTAAGATAAAAAAAAAATTGATCTTTCTCACGATTTCTAGTGATGTGGATGATTAACAAAACAGTGGAATGATATTCTATCTGAGATTCACGTCGAGATGTTATGTTATAATATTTATATTCCCCCACCCCATCTAGATTTACCCTTAATAAAATAGAGTTGAGTGACAATGTTAATCCTTTTGTTGGCTTTCATAGCCATGCGGAAATATATATTGGAAATATTTTACCCATCTCGTTTCCCCCAAATGGTGTAAGATTTGAATTAAATATATATTTTTTTTAAATTATCATTTATTAGAAGGAGAATGGGCTTAGGCTAACCCCTGTGGGTTTTACAAACCGCTTAATCTTATTTTTTAAATTAAATAGACTTAAAAAGGTTTAAAATTTTATCCTGTTAAATATCTTATATGAGTTTGTACCTCTAGGAGGCAAAAACTTTTTGGAAATAATTAATTACTAAAAAATTTATTTGACAAAACAAAGTCGTTGATGTTTAAATATACAAAAGATTTTAACGTGTAAGAATTTTAATTTTTTAGGTTTCGAGATAATGGTGGTGTAGTTGAACGGCACTCAATATTTTAGCCAAAGAAATATTTCCTAAGGCTCCAGATTTTCTCTAGTAGATGTCTAGACCTTTGTGCCATTTATGAGCAAAATCTTCAGGCATGAGTAATATTTTTCTGGATAAAATATTGAGTTAGCCCTTTAACAACACTAGATAAGAGTTTAGTAAATCACGAAATTGTTCTTCGCACAGAATAGTATTCGTTTATGTGGAATTAGTAATAAAGTATTTAGCTATAAAATCTTATGCCGATAAACGACATTGAAATAAATAATTTTCAAAAGGATTTTTTTTTCCTGAAAGATTATTATACAAATTGAAAAAAAAATTATTTTTTAAATAAGATATATCTTATAGAGATATTTCATATAAAAATATATAAAGTTATAAAATTTTCTATTTTGGAATATAGTATAAATAAACTAAGGCGATTTTTTATTCATTATAAAACGTTTTTAAATTTCTGTCAAATTAAGCCATCCTAATTAATTCGTTTATCAAATATTTAACAAAAAATAAACAAATTTTGGCGACTTGAGGCAACCTGCTGCGCTTTTCATGCCGACAGTATAAGCCCTTTCTCTTCTTCTTCCTTTCTTTCTTTCTTTCTTTCTTTCTTTCTTTCTTTCTTTCTTTCTTTCTTTCTTTCTTTTCTTTCTTTCTTTCTTTCTTTCTTTCTTTCTTTCTTTCTTTCTTTCTTTCTTTCTTTCTTTCTTTCTTTCTCCTTCCTTCCTTCCTTCCTTCCTTCCTTCCTTCCTTCCTTCCTTCCTTCCTTCCTTCCTTCCTTCCTTCCTTCCTTCCTTCCTTCCTTCCTTCCTTCCTTCCTTCCTTCCTTCCTTCCTTCCTTCCTTCCTTCCTTCCTTCCTTCCTTCCTTCCTTCCTTCCTTCCTTCCTTCTTCCTTCCAATATTTGTATCAAAAGCTTAATAAAAATAACTCAAGATTTATTTTCGTGGAACCTTAACCCAGAATACTTTAGAACGAATACAATTTAGCACAAATCACGATGGGCACGGGTTAATAGTTTAAGGAACCTTTGTGCCTAAATTAATGTTGAATATGTTGGTTTTCCTTTAAATAATTTTCAATCATAATATATTTATTGATTCGTGGTAATAGGTTCGCAAAAATGATTTCCCGTTTTTATAAAAATCTTTTAAAAAAATTTCTCACGAGTTTTAGTGATAGAGATGATTAATTAAACATTCAAAAGATACTTTTATTAGAGATTTATGTCGAGATTATTTATAATAGAATATAAAAAAAAATCTTAATAACTAACTAAAATCTATATTATTTTTTTTAAAACATGTAGATATGTCACAATTATAAATTTTTCATTTTGGTATACAAGAAACTAAAGCGATTTAATCTTTATAGATTCTATCCTTATCCGTAAGATCTTTAATCTATATTCCTGTCAAATGTAGCCATTTTTTCCCCCATAGTTAATTTCTTTATAAATACTAAAATATATTTTATTTTATAAATTTTTATTAATCTGAAGTATCATTTTATTCTATAATAATAATAATAATATCAATATCAATATGTAATTCGTAACATCCATAAAAATAACCAATTTTTGATAACAACCCTTATATAAATTATATTGCTAAAAATATTAGAAAATATTCATGTAGTGCAACGATAACACAATCCAGCTGGTAAAATTGTACAGTTGTGGAGACAAAATATATCAAGTCCTTAAAATAATTATTTGTTTTTTAAAAAAAAACATATTAATCTATTAGTTTATTTTTATTCACTCTTACCATAACTATCTATATATTCTTGTTGTCGTTCCTGATATTGAGCGTATAGCATTTCGCTATTAAACATTTGTGTTTCTAGATAATCAAATATAAAATTATTCAAATCAAATAACTCTTTGTAAGTTCCTTTTGGGTTTAAAATTAAAATAAATTTTCCATGTGACTATGTTTATTCAATTTTAATAAATATTTATTGAGAAAAAAATGGTTTATCTATTTAAAGATTAGTTATTCAAAACACACATTGATATATGCTACCACAAGGTGGTATATATAATATCTAAGATATTCATGACTGGCAACTTCTGGTATTGAGGATCATCTTGATCCATGAATCTTTGTTTACCAGGTAAATACCAATCCTCGATATTTTCTATTGCAGATTAAAGCCCGTTAATCTCTTATTCCTAGTCTCAGATCTTGCTTCCAGAAGCGCGAGATTAGAAAATTGGCATAACCCGTGTTAGGAAAGAGTGAAAATCTTTACGCCAAAATAAAATATCTCAATGCTCCCTCCCTTTCTTATATAAATCCTAGATATACCAATAACTTATGATATCGATTCGTTATAAACATAGCATATCGCGAGGTTCACTATAAAGATAGGTCTTTTAAAGGTTCAAATTAATAAACATTTTTTTTCATAAAAATTAAAGATTTTCAAAATTTATAATAAATAATATTTTGTACCTATAACACTGGAATACAAAGTTGCTACTAAGAAAATTATTAAATAAGAAACCAGCATATTTTTTTTGTTTTACAAATTAGGAAAAAGTTTAAAAAATGAATTCTAAAATTAAATACTTTTTAAAATTATATTTTATATTATTATTTAAAGATCATCATTATGAAATTAAATTTTATAATCTAAAAATAAGTTAAAACAATTTTAATTATATTGTACTAAAAATAAATTTTTTACTTTTATATAAAAAATGCATTGGTTGGCTAGGCTAGAACATATTTTTAGATGAATTTTAAAGTTCATTAAATATTTTATAAGTTGTACTCCTCCCAAAACCTTATTAATATCCTAATTTTTTTAAAAATCAAATTATTTTTAGATAAAAATAAAACAAGAATTCTATTCTATTTTAGTTTAGTTTAAGTTTTTTATTTTCTTGCTACATTTTTTGGGTGCTTAGTATTAATAAGAAAATTGATTTTATATTTAAATATCCAAGTCGATTGAAAGCACTAACGATGAATTATATATCATTCTTTAGAGCTTCGTTGGTAGAAGGTTAGTGCTTCAATCGCTTTTATAAGGAAATTTTAAGAATAAAAAGTTAATTGCGAGGGGCTTTAAAAATAGCCACAACTTGTGTTGTTAAAAAGTTGAGTTCTTATGACTTGCGACTCGAGTCGTAGTCGTAAAAAACGGCTCCGACTCAAGCCGATCAAGAAGCCGAATGAGCCGACT
>NW_027051039.1:0-3990 GCF_954871325.1 Gordionus sp. m RMFG-2023 | reverse complement strand
ATTATATAGATGGTCTAACTTTTTTAGAAGGTATTAATTAAATGTTTATAGGCCAATTTTGCTTTAGAAAATCAAGGTACTACTCTGAAGGATCTATCTAATTTATTAGATAAAACTCAAGCTATTTATTCTCAAGGTAATTTCTTTATGATATTCTAAAATTATATATTTCTATTAGTAAAGGATATTGTCACATTGAAACTTGATGCCCAACTCTTGGCATCACTTGCTAAAACATTTGAAAAATATGTTGAAGATAATCCAATTTGTGAAGATTTATATCCCAAATATGACCCAGATAAATGGGCTAAAAAATTGGTATACTAGCATTTATGTTAAATTATTATATGATTAATTAAAGAAAAAAACTATAAATTGTTCTGAAATCAATCAACAATTTTGGAATAATTTAAGTGGCCATATTCACTTTAACTTAACTGAACCTTTTAATTTTATGTGAGAAATAATGTTATTTATTAAGCATTAATCATGAATTTAAAAGGTATGGGACTAATCTTCAAACTTTCACTGAAAATCAGAATCTGATAACAAATCAATCCACAACATCAGGTTCAAAACAAGATTTAAAATCTGATAAAAACACAACAAGAATAAATTATAAAGAAGACCGGAATAAAAATGAAAATTCTCTGAGGCGAGCAACTAAAATAAATCAATCACAAATCTTTAATTCTAATAATCCAAATGACACGACTACAAATAATGAAGTTGAAAAAATTTATAAAATTCTGTACAAAAATGTGGACCAAGATAACACTGTGCCCTTTTGGCCTCTAGTTGTGAACACAATCTCTTTTGAAAAAACAATTCTAAATATTTTCCACATATCTTTTTTATTGAAGGATGGACATGTCACTCTTTTAATCAACAAAAATGATAAGGTTAATGATACACATGATACATCTGAAGAGGAGGGAATTGATAGACTTGTGGGTACATATCAACCTAGACTAAAACTTTTACAGTCTAATGAAGAGATTCAAGTTGACTTAGCTGATGATTTACCTGAAAATAATCAATTTCTTTTTACTTGTTTGGAATTAACAAAAAACCAATGGACACTTTTAAAGCGTGTTGTTAAGCCCATTAATTAAAATAATAACATTGATCAGATCATTTTAATTATAAATTTTCTTGTACAGATAAAAGAAATACAATACTCAATCAAGAAATTATTTTTTGATAATTGATGAACACTAAAAAAGAAATTTTATATAATATATATACACAATTAAAAATAAATATAAAATACATTAAAGAAATAAAATTTGAGAGAGATATAGGCACAGATAAAACTATCTCTTTGAGAATTTCAATTAGAAAATTTAGGGGGATTATCTATTAGACTGCTTACTTCATTTTATATAGCTTAAAACAGAATTTTATGAGCCATGGTCTAGGATTAACTTGATATAATCGAAGAGATAGCTCAAAACATTTATTTTGATGATCTATTACAAGAATATTTGCTAACTGCGAATGCAAGGTTATACATTTTTATAATGTAGAATTAAAATTTGTGAATCCATATCTTAAAAGTTTAGAATTTAACATATGTTACAGCTATCTTTAATAATCACTTTGCATATTTTTATAAAATTTTAAGCAGGATAAAAGGAATAACGATTATTAAAATGAAAATATCGATTTGTTTTTTGTTTGGACTGTAATTTTATTTTAACATGTTAACAATTTATATTTTTGTCCAATTGCGTCAAACAATTCAAAAACTTTAAAAATAACGATTATGACTATTGTCACTTATCTAGGGTATATCTTCACTGAAATATTATTTTAACATGTTAGCAATTTATATTTTAGCCCATTTGCTTCAAAAAAATTAAAAAAACTTTTAAAAATAACGATTATGGCAATTGTCACTTTTATATGGTACATCTTCATTTTTAACTTGACATTTTTACAATCTATATTTTTACCCTTTTGTATCAAAATATTTCAAAAAACTCTAAATACAACGATTATGACAATTGTCACTTATCTATGGTACATCTTCATTGATATTTTATTTTAACATGTTATCATTTTCTATTTTTGCCCATTTGCTTCAAAAAAATTCAAAAAACTTTAAAAATAACGACTATGACAATTGTCACTTATCTAAGGTACATCTTCAATGAAGTTTTATTTAAACATGTTAGCAATTTATTTTTTTGCCCATTTGCGTCAAAAAAATTCAAAAAACTTTAAAAATGATTATGACAATTGTCACTTATCTTGGGTACATCTTCACTGAAGTTTTATTTAAATATGTTATCATAACTTATTTTAACCGATTTACGTCAAAAAATTTAAAAATAACGATTATGATAATTGTCACTTTTATATGGTGCATCTTAATTAAAATTTTAATTTAACATGTTAAAAAAATATATATTTTACCGTAAAAAAAATCTAATATGTTTAAAAATACCGATTATGATAATGGTTATTTTTCCAAGGAACATCTTCAATAACGAATATAAAAATTATCAGATTTAATTATTATCCTTAAAACGATCATATAGATAAATAAGTTAAATAAAAATATTTTTAAAAAATATTATTTAGAAAACCCACTTCTTTTAATATACTTAAAAAATAGATAATTTTACAAAAATGATTAAAAAAACTAAAAAAAGATTTCACCTAAAAGATTGTTTATTTATAATAAAATTCACAAAAGAATTCCTCAAAAAAGATTTATTTACAAAGAAGATTTAAAATTTTTATCAAAATATGTTCAAAAATCTTTTTAAACTTCAAAAAATATTTTTTGCTTAAAATTTTGGTCGTGAAAATCACTAATAAATTGTAACAAAAATAATATTACAATAGTAGTATATCATTTTTTTTATTAAAAAAATATCAAATAAAAGAAATTCATCTTTCATTTCATAATATAATAATATAAATAAAAAATATATATCATATAATATGTTTATTTGTTGATAAATAAAATATTAATATTAACATTAAATATAAATAAAATAAATTATTTTAATAAAAAATAATAATAGGCCGCGCTATATTTCGCAAAATAGTTTTCGCTATATTATCTTCGCGATTTATGTTTCGTGATATTGACTTCGCTATAAAATTTTCGCGATTATTGATTAGCGATAAAAATTTTGCTCTAATGTATTCGCTTTAAAGGTTTTGCGATAAGAGTTTCGCTATTTATAAAAACTTTCAGGTTTTTCTTCGGTGAATGATGTGTAAAGACATATGGTAAGATGAATTTCGGAGCTTAGAGATGACACCCCGGTCACCGACAGGCCTGGACAGCCAGGTACTAAGGAAACTTGTCTAATAAACAAAATGAAGGAAACAAATGAAAATATGAATATGAAAGCTAGGGCGTTCCCTCCAAGCGACGCGCAGCGTGTAGACCTCTATCCTGCAAAAAGTAAAATAAAGGTCAAAGCAAAGAAGACAAGGTTAGCAAGTTTGAATATTGGGACACTTAAAGGTTAAGCCACAAAAAGGTTCCCGGAAAATATATAAGAATAATACAGGACATGTATATGGGCCATACAACAATGGTCCGTAGCACAACAGGTACTTCAGTAGGCTTCACAATAGCCGAAGGAGTTCATCAAGGGTCGGCTCTCAGTTTCTCTTTATTACAGTAATAGATGTATTAGCACAGTCTATACCTCAAACAGCCCTGTGGAATATAATATTTGCAGATGATATTGTGATACTTGCCGAATCCAAGGATGAAATGAAAGAAAGATTAGTGAGTTGGATAAATATCCTAGAAAAGCACAAGTAAATAGAGAAAAGACGGAATATATGGTGATAGGAGGAGATGAACAGATAGTATTGATATAAATGAATGGCAGATATCGGCAATTTAAAACTGCAAATATTTGGTCTCCACTATACAAACAAATGGCACAATAGAAAAAGAGATAAAGAGTAAAATTAATCAAGGGTAGTTAAAGTAAAGATCTTTATCCGGAGTGA
>NW_027051038.1:0-1054 GCF_954871325.1 Gordionus sp. m RMFG-2023 | reverse complement strand
TACTATATTATCGCATTTATTGTAAATGTAGGTGTAAATGTAGGTGTTTTATTGAATTCATGTTCTAAAAATAACTTTTACGTTCACAACACTTTGATAGTTGGTAGTAGAGCATTAAAAATTTAGACTATTTTTAAAAAAGAAGGGAGTACCATTATAATTAAAAGAGTACATTTAAAAGGTAAAAATATGGCAGTCGAAGGATGGGAAAGTGGGATAGATAAAGATTTTTAAAGGGGGTTTGCATACAGTGAATATCCTGTCATGTAGACACTGGTTGGTAGGAACAAATAAACATTTTCTAACACTTTTGTAATTCTTTAATTGCAAATTTTTTTTACTACAATCACAAATCTTTAATACTGTGATGAGGCATTGCCAGAAATTTTTTTTTTATCACTTTTGTAATTCTTTATTTGAAATATTTTTTAATATTCGATGATGCTCTTTGACATTGCATTATAAATTATAACATATATATATTCTGTAATAGCGAATAATAATACTGTGATAAATAGATAAATATTTTGTATTAAAATAGCAAGTGGTTTACTTTCATTATTTAAATGCTAATATTAGTGTGTATGCATTAAAAAATAACAAAATATGAAATTTGAGGGTTTGTAAATTTGAATTAAAAAGTATAATATATTAAAAGAAACTCCGAACGGAGACTATGGTAAAGCAGACTGAAGACCCGTAGAATTTTTTTTAGTTGAGCTCCCTGGAATTGCAAAGTCTAATGACACCCCTGGCCAAATTCCGACATCCTCTTTTTAGTGCGATGAGACGAGCACCAAAGAGGGTAGGAATGGCATTCTACAGAAGTTTGTTAAAGAAGGCTGTTAGATTTGCTATAACGCTAGCGATGGCAGACATATTTGGTTTACAAGGGCATTATATTATATCGCACCTATCACAATATCAAAGAAAGCTTACATCTGTCAAATCTGACGGAAATTAGCATAAATTCATTATATTTTTTAAAAAAAATTTGAATCCGAAATGGAAAATAATAATCTAGATATTAATGACAATCACAGTGTTGCAGATC
>NW_027051037.1:0-22956 GCF_954871325.1 Gordionus sp. m RMFG-2023 | reverse complement strand
TACCAAATTTGGTAGTAATATTATTTGGAAATGGTTCATTTTTGGTTAATTTATCTATAAATACGTGCAAATCATTATCCCAAAAAATATTTTAAAAATATCGCGATTTGATCGATACACGATTTGAAACCGAAATACTGTCTTACTGGCGTTATACATAGAAAATTCTTCATTTTTGGTTTATACGTGAACAATAACGTGTTAAGCATTATCCTAATTAATTTTTTGAAAAGATTTGACCGAATGCCGAGCCTAAAACCGACCACTTACTAAATATTCGATCTACCAAATTTGGTAGTAATATTATTTGGAAATGGTTCATTTTTGGTTAATTTATCTATAAATACGTGCAAATCATTATCCCAAAAAATATTTTAAAAATATCGCGATTTGACCGATAACCGATTTGAAACCGAAATACTGTCTTGCTGGCGTTATACATAGAAAATTGTTCATTTTTGGTTTATACGTGAAAAATAACGTGTTAAGCATTATCCTAATTAATTTTTTGAAAAGATTTGACCGAATGCCGAGCCTAAAACCGACCACTTACTAAATATTCGATCTACCAAATTTGGTAGTAATATTATTTGGAAATGGTTCATTTTTGGTTAATTTATCTATAAATACGTGCAAATCATTATCCCAAAAAATATTTTTAAAATATCGCGATTTGACCGATACACGATTTGAAACCGAAATACTGTCTTACTGGCGTTATACATAGAAAATTCTTCATTTTTGGTTTATACGTGAACAATAACGTGTTAAGCATTATCCTAATTAATTTTTTGAAAAGATTTGACCGAATGCCGAGCCTAAAACCGACCACTTACTAAATATTCGATCTACCAAATTTGGTAGTAATATTATTTGGAAATGGTTCATTTTTGGTTAATTTATCTATAAATACGTGCAAATCATTATCCCAAAAAATATTTTTAAAATATCGCGATTTGACCGATACACGATTTGAAACCGAAATACTGTCTTACTGGCGTTATACATAGAAAATTCTTCATTTTTGGTTTATACGTGAAAAATAACGTGTTAAGCATTATCCTAATTAATTTTTTGAAAAGATTTGACCGAATGCCGAGCCTAAAACCGACCACTTACTAAATATTCGATCTACCAAATTTGGTAGTAATATTATTTGGAAATGGTTCATTTTTGGTTAATTTATCTATAAATACGTGCAAATCATTATCCCAAAAAATATTTTAAAAATATCGCGATTTGACCGATACACGATTTGAAACCGAAATACTGTCTTACTGGCGTTATACATAGAAAATTCTTCATTTTTGGTTTATACGTGAACAATAACGTGTTAAGTATTATCCTAATTAATTTTTTGAAAAGATTTGACCGAATGCCGAGCCTAAAACCGACCACTTACTAAATATTCGATCTACCAAATTTGGTAGTAATATTATTTGGAAATGGTTCATTTTTGGTTAATTTATCTATAAATACGTGCAAATCATTATCCCAAAAAATATTTTAAAAATATCGCGATTTGACCGATACACGATTTGAAACCGAAATACTGTCTTACTGGCGTTATACATAGAAAATTCTTCATTTTTGGTTTATACGTGAACAATAACGTGTTAAGCATTATCCTAATTAATTTTTTGAAAAGATTTGACCGAATGCCGAGCCTAAAACCGACCACTTACTAAATATTCGATCTACCAAATTTGGTAGTAATATTATTTGGAAATGGCTCATTTTTGGTTAATTTATCTATAAATACGTGCAAATCATTATCCCAAAAAATATATTAAAAATATCGCGATTTGACCGATAACCGATTTGAAACCGAAATACTGTCTTGCTGGCGTTATACATAGAAAATTCTTCATTTTTGGTTTATACGTGAAAAATAACGTGTTAAGCATTATCCTAATTAATTTTTTGAAAAGATTTGACCGAATGCCGAGCCTAAAACCGACCACTTACTAAATATTCGATCTACCAAATTTGGTAGTAATATTATTTGGAAATGGTTCATTTTTGGTTAATTTATCTATAAATACGTGCAAATCATTATCCCAAAAAATATTTTTAAAATATCGCGATTTGACCGATACACGATTTGAAACCGAAATACTGTCTTACTGGCGTTATACATAGAAAATTCTTCATTTTTGGTTAATACGTGAACAATAACGTGTTAAGCATTATCCTAATTAATTTTTTGAAAAGATTTGACCGAATGCCGAGCCTAAAACCGACCACTTACTAAATATTCGATCTACCAAATTTGGTAGTAATATTATTTGGAAATGGTTCATTTTTGGTTAATTTATCTATAAATACGTGCAAATCATTATCCCAAAAAATATTTTAAAAATATCGCGATTTGACCGATACACGATTTGAAACCGAAATACTGTCTTACTGGCGTTATACATAGAAAATTCTTCATTTTTGGTTTATACGTGAACAATAACGTGTTAAGCATTATCCTAATTAATTTTTTGAAAAGGTTTGACCGAATGCCGAGCCTAAAACCGACCACTTTCTAAATATTCGATCTACCAAATTTGGTAGTAATATTATTTGGAAATGGTTCATTTTTGGTTAATTTATCTATAAATACGTGCAAATCATTATCCCAAAAAATATTTTAAAAATATCGCGATTTGACCGATAACCGATTTGAAACCGAAATACTGTCTTACTGGCGTTATACATAGAAAATTCTTCATTTTTGGTTTATACGTGAAAAATAACGTGTTAAGCATTATCCTAATTAATTTTTTGAAAAGATTTGACCGAATGCCGAGCCTAAAACCGACCACTTACTAAATATTCGATCTACCAAATTTGGTAGTAATATTATTTGGAAATGGTTCATTTTTGGTTAATTTATCTATAAATACGTGCAAATCATTATCCCAAAAAATATTTTTAAAATATCGTGATTTGACCGATACACGATTTGAAACCGAAATACTGTCTTACTGGCGTTATACATAGAAAATTCTTCATTTTTGGTTTATACGTGAACAATAACGTGTTAAGCATTATCCTAATTAATTTTTTGAAAAGATTTGACCGAATGCCGAGCCTAAAACCGACCACTTACTAAATATTCGATCTACCAAATTTGGTAGTAATATTATTTGGAAATGGTTCATTTTTGGTTAATTTATCTATAAATACGTGCAAATCATTATCCCAAAAAATATTTTAAAAATATCGCGATTTGACCGATACACGATTTGAAACCGAAATACTGTCTTACTGGCGTTATACATAGAAAATTCTTCATTTTTGGTTTATACGTGAACAATAACGTGTTAAGCATTATCCTAATTAATTTTTTGAAAAGATTTGACCGAATGCCAAGCCTAAAACCGACCACTTACTAAATATTCGATCTACCAAATTTGGTAGTAATATTATTTGGAAATGGTTCATTTTTGGTTAATTTATCTATAAATACGTGCAAATCATTATCCCAAAAAATATTTTAAAAATATCGCGATTTGACCGATAACCGATTTGAAACCGAAATACTGTCTTACTGGCGTTATACATAGAAAATTCTTCATTTTTGGTTTATACGTGAACAATAACGTGTTAAGCATTATCCTAATTAATTTTTTGAAAAGATTTGACCGAATGCCGAGCCTAAAACCGACCACTTACTAAATATTCGATCTACCAAATTTGGTAGTAATATTATTTGGAAATGGTTCATTTTTGGTTAATTTATCTATAAATACGTGCAAATCATTATCCCAAAAAATATTTTAAAAATATCGCGATTTGACCGATAACCGATTTGAAACCGAAATACTGTCTTGCTGGCGTTATACATAGAAAATTCTTCATTTTTGGTTTATACGTGAAAAATAACGTGTTAAGCATTATCCTAATTAATTTTTTGAAAGGATTTGACCGAATGCCGAGCCTAAAACCGACCACTTACTAAATATTCGATCTACCAAATTTGGTAGTAATATTATTTGGAAATGGTTCATTTTTGGTTAATTTATCTATAAATACGTGCAAATCATTATCCCAAAAAATATTTTTAAAATATCGCGATTTGACCGATACACGATTTGAAACCGAAATACTGTCTTACTGGCGTTATACATAGAAAATTCTTCATTTTTGGTTTATACGTGAACAATAACGTGTTAAGCATTATCCTAATTAATTTTTTGAAAAGATTTGACCGAATGCCGAGCCTAAAACCGACCACTTACTAAATATTCGATCTACCAAATTTGGTAGTAATATTATTTGGAAATGGTTCATTTTTGGTTAATTTATCTATAAATACGTGCAAATCATTATCCCAAAAAATATTTTAAAAATATCGCGATTTGACCGATACACGATTTGAAACCGAAATACTGTCTTACTGGCGTTATACATAGAAAATTCTTCATTTTTGGTTTATACGTGAACAATAACGTGTTAAGCATTATCCTAATTAATTTTTTGAAAAGATTTGACCGAATGCCGAGCCTAAAACCGACCACTTACTAAATATTCGATCTACCAAATTTGGTAGTAATATTATTTGGAAATGGTTCATTTTTGGTTAATTTATCTATAAATACGTGCAAATCATTATCCCAAAAAATATTTTAAAAATATCGCGATTTGACCGATACACGATTTGAAACCGAAATACTGTCTTACTGGCGTTATACATAGAAAATTCTTCATTTTTGGTTTATACGTGAACAATAACGTGTTAAGCATTATCCTAATTAATTTTTTGAAAAGATTTGACCGAATGCCGAGCCTAAAACCGACCACTTACTAAATATTCGATCTACCAAATTTGGTAGTAATATTATTTGGAAATGGTTCATTTTTGGTTAATTTATCTATAAATACGTGCAAATCATTATCCCAAAAAATATTTTAAAAATATCGCGATTTGACCGATAACCGATTTGAAACCGAAATACTGTCTTACTGGCGTTATACATAGAAAATTCTTCATTTTTGGTTTATACGTGAACAATAACGTGTTAAGCATTATCCTAATTAATTTTTTGAAAGGATTTGACCGAATGCCGAGCCTAAAACCGACCACTTACTAAATATTCGATCTACCAATTTTGGTAGTAATATTATTTGGAAATGGTTCATTTTTGGTTAATTTATCTATAAATACGTGCAAATCATTATCCCAAAAAATATTTTTAAAATATCGCGATTTGACCGATACACGATTTGAAACCGAAATACTGTCTTACTGGCGTTATACATAGAAAATTCTTCATTTTTGGTTTATACGTGAACAATAACGTGTTAAGCATTATCCTAATTAATTTTTTGAAAAGATTTGACCGAATGCCGAGCCTAAAACCGACCACTTACTAAATATTCGATCTACCAAATTTGGTAGTAATATTATTTGGAAATGGTTCATTTTTGGTTAATTTATCTATAAATACGTGCAAATCATTATCCCAAAAAATATTTTAAAAATATCGCGATTTGACCGATACACGATTTGAAACCGAAATACTGTCTTACTGGCGTTATACATAGAAAATTCTTCATTTTTGGTTTATACGTGAAAAATAACGTGTTAAGCATTATCCTAATTAATTTTTTGAAAAGATTTGACCGAATGCCGAGCCTAAAACCGACCACTTACTAAATATTCGATCTACCAAATTTGGTAGTAATATTATTTGGAAATGGTTCATTTTTGGTTAATTTATCTATAAATACGTGGAAATCATTATCCCAAAAAATATTTTAAAAATATCGCGATTTGACCGATACACGATTTGAAACCGAAATACTGTCTTACTGGCGTTATACATAGAAAATTCTTCATTTTTGGTTTATACGTGAACAATAACGTGTTAAGTATTATCCTAATTAATTTTTTGAAAAGATTTGACCGAATGCCGAGCCTAAAACCGACCACTTACTAAATATTCGATCTACCAAATTTGGTAGTAATATTATTTGGAAATGGTTCATTTTTGGTTAATTTATCTATAAATACGTGCAAATCATTATCCCAAAAAATATTTTAAAAATATCGCGATTTGACCGATACACGATTTGAAACCGAAATACTGTCTTACTGGCGTTATACATAGAAAATTCTTCATTTTTGGTTTATACGTGAACAATAACGTGTTAAGCATTATCCTAATTAATTTTTTGAAAAGATTTGACCGAATGCCGAGCCTAAAACCGACCACTTACTAAATATTCGATCTACCAAATTTGGTAGTAATATTATTTGGAAATGGCTCATTTTTGGTTAATTTATCTATAAATACGTGCAAATCATTATCCCAAAAAATATTTTAAAAATATCGCGATTTGACCGATAACCGATTTGAAACCGAAATACTGTCTTGCTGGCGTTATACATAGAAAATTCTTCATTTTTGGTTTATACGTGAAAAATAACGTGTTAAGCATTATCCTAATTAATTTTTTGAAAAGATTTGACCGAATGCCGAGCCTAAAACCGACCACTTACTAAATATTCGATCTACCAAATTTGGTAGTAATATTATTTGGAAATGGTTCATTTTTGGTTAATTTATCTATAAATACGTGCAAATCATTATCCCAAAAAATATTTTTAAAATATCGCGATTTGACCGATACACGATTTGAAACTGAAATACTGTCTTACTGGCGTTATACATAGAAAATTCTTCATTTTTGGTTAATACGTGAACAATAACGTGTTAAGCATTATCCTAATTAATTTTTTGAAAAGATTTGACCGAATGCCGAGCCTAAAACCGACCACTTACTAAATATTCGATCTACCAAATTTGGTAGTAATATTATTTGGAAATGGTTCATTTTTGGTTAATTTATCTATAAATACGTGCAAATCATTATCCCAAAAAATATTTTAAAAATATCGCGATTTGACCGATACACGATTTGAAACCGAAATACTGTCTTACTGGCGTTATACATAGAAAATTCTTCATTTTTGGTTTATACGTGAACAATAACGTGTTAAGCATTATCCTAATTAATTTTTTGAAAAGGTTTGACCGAATGCCGAGCCTAAAACCGACCACTTACTAAATATTCGATCTACCAAATTTGGTAGTAATATTATTTGGAAATGGTTCATTTTTGGTTAATTTATCTATAAATACGTGCAAATCATTATCCCAAAAAATATTTTAAAAATATCGCGATTTGACCGATAACCGATTTGAAACCGAAATACTGTCTTACTGGCGTTATACATAGAAAATTCTTCATTTTTGGTTTATACGTGAAAAATAACGTGTTAAGCATTATCCTAATTAATTTTTTGAAAAGATTTGACCGAATGCCGAGCCTAAAACCGACCACTTACTAAATATTCGATCTACCAAATTTGGTAGTAATATTATTTGGAAATGGTTCATTTTTGGTTAATTTATCTATAAATACGTGCAAATCATTATCCCAAAAAATATTTTTAAAATATCGCGATTTGACCGATACACGATTTGAAACCGAAATACTGTCTTACTGGCGTTATACATAGAAAATTCTTCATTTTTGGTTTATACGTGAACAATAACGTGTTAAGCATTATCCTAATTAATTTTTTGAAAAGATTTGACCGAATGCCGAGCCTAAAACCGACCACTTACTAAATATTCGATCTACCAAATTTGGTAGTAATATTATTTGGAAATGGTTCATTTTTGGTTAATTTATCTATAAATACGTGCAAATCATTATCCCAAAAAATATTTTAAAAATATCGCGATTTGACCGATACACGATTTGAAACCGAAATACTGTCTTACTGGCGTTATACATAAAAAATTCTTCATTTTTGGTTTATACGTGAACAATAACGTGTTAAGCATTATCCTAATTAATTTTTTGAAAAGATTTGACCGAATGCCAAGCCTAAAACCGACCACTTACTAAATATTCGATCTACCAAATTTGGTAGTAATATTATTTGGAAATGGTTCATTTTTGGTTAATTTATCTATAAATACGTGCAAATCATTATCCCAAAAAATATTTTAAAAATATCGCGATTTGACCGATAACCGATTTGAAACCGAAATACTGTCTTACTGGCGTTATACATAGAAAATTCTTCATTTTTGGTTTATACGTGAACAATAACGTGTTAAGCATTATCCTAATTAATTTTTTGAAAAGATTTGACCGAATGCCGAGCCTAAAACCGACCACTTACTAAATATTCGATCTACCAAATTTGGTAGTAATATTATTTGGAAATGGTTCATTTTTGGTTAATTTATCTATAAATACGTGCAAATCATTATCCCAAAAAATATTTTAAAAATATCGCGATTTGACCGATAACCGATTTGAAACCGAAATACTGTCTTGCTGGCGTTATACATAGAAAATTCTTCATTTTTGGTTTATACGTGAAAAATAACGTGTTAAGCATTATCCTAATTAATTTTTTGAAAGGATTTGACCGAATGCCGAGCCTAAAACCGACCACTTACTAAATATTCGATCTACCAAATTTGGTAGTAATATTATTTGGAAATGGTTCATTTTTGGTTAATTTATCTATAAATACGTGCAAATCATTATCCCAAAAAATATTTTTAAAATATCGCGATTTGACCGATACACGATTTGAAACCGAAATACTGTCTTACTGGCGTTATACATAGAAAATTCTTCATTTTTGGTTTATACGTGAACAATAACGTGTTAAGCATTATCCTAATTAATTTTTTGAAAAGATTTGACCGAATGCCGAGCCTAAAACCGACCACTTACTAAATATTCGATCTACCAAATTTGGTAGTAATATTATTTGGAAATGGTTCATTTTTGGTTAATTTATCTATAAATACGTGCAAATCATTATCCCAAAAAATATTTTAAAAATATCGCGATTTGACCGATACACGATTTGAAACCGAAATACTGTCTTACTGGCGTTATACATAGAAAATTCTTCATTTTTGGTTTATACGTGAACAATAACGTGTTAAGCATTATCCTAATTAATTTTTTGAAAAGATTTGACCGAATGCCGAGCCTAAAACCGACCACTTACTAAATATTCGATCTACCAAATTTGGTAGTAATATTATTTGGAAATGGTTCATTTTTGGTTAATTTATCTATAAATACGTGCAAATCATTATCCCAAAAAATATTTTAAAAATATCGCGATTTGACCGATACACGATTTGAAACCGAAATACTGTCTTACTGGCGTTATACATAGAAAATTCTTCATTTTTGGTTTATACGTGAACAATAACGTGTTAAGCATTATCCTAATTAATTTTTTGAAAAGATTTGACCGAATGCCGAGCCTAAAACCGACCACTTACTAAATATTCGATCTACCAAATTTGGTAGTAATATTATTTGGAAATGGTTCATTTTTGGTTAATTTATCTATAAATACGTGCAAATCATTATCCCAAAAAATATTTTAAAAATATCGCGATTTGACCGATAACCGATTTGAAACCGAAATACTGTCTTACTGGCGTTATACATAGAAAATTCTTCATTTTTGGTTTATACGTGAACAATAACGTGTTAAGCATTATCCTAATTAATTTTTTGAAAAGATTTGACCGAATGCCGAGCCTAAAACCGACCACTTACTAAATATTCGATCTACCAAATTTGGTAGTAATATTATTTGGAAATGGTTCATTTTTGGTTAATTTATCTATAAATACGTGCAAATCATTATCCCAAAAAATATTTTTAAAATATCGCGATTTGACCGATACACGATTTGAAACCGAAATACTGTCTTACTGGCGTTATACATAGAAAATTCTTCATTTTTGGTTTATACGTGAACAATAACGTGTTAAGCATTATCCTAATTAATTTTTTGAAAAGATTTGACCGAATGCCGAGCCTAAAACCGACCACTTACTAAATATTCGATCTACCAAATTTGGTAGTAATATTATTTGGAAATGGTTCATTTTTGGTTAATTTATCTATAAATACGTGCAAATCATTATCCCAAAAAATATTTTAAAAATATCGCGATTTGACCGATACACGATTTGAAACCGAAATACTGTCTTACTGGCGTTATACATAGAAAATTCTTCATTTTTGGTTTATACGTGAAAAATAACGTGTTATGCATTATCCTAATTAATTTTTTGAAAAGATTTGACCGAATGCCGAGCCTAAAACCGACCACTTACTAAATATTCGATCTACCAAATTTGGTAGTAATATTATTTGGAAATGGTTCATTTTTGGTTAATTTATCTATAAATACGTGCAAATCATTATCCCAAAAAATATTTTAAAAATATCGCGATTTGACCGATACACGATTTGAAACCGAAATACTGTCTTACTGGCGTTATACATAGAAAATTCTTCATTTTTGGTTTATACGTGAACAATAACGTGTTAAGTATTATCCTAATTAATTTTTTGAAAAGATTTGACCGAATGCCGAGCCTAAAACCGACCACTTACTAAATATTCGATCTACCAAATTTGGTAGTAATATTATTTGGAAATGGTTCATTTTTGGTTAATTTATCTATAAATACGTGCAAATCATTATCCCAAAAAATATTTTAAAAATATCGCGATTTGACCGATACACGATTTGAAACCGAAATACTGTCTTACTGGCGTTATACATAGAAAATTCTTCATTTTTGGTTTATACGTGAACAATAACGTGTTAAGCATTATCCTAATTAATTTTTTGAAAAGATTTGACCGAATGTCGAGCCTAAAACCGACCACTTACTAAATATTCGATCTACCAAATTTGGTAGTAATATTATTTGGAAATGGCTCATTTTTGGTTAATTTATCTATAAATACGTGCAATTCATTATCCCAAAAAATATTTTAAAAATATCGCGATTTGACCGATAACCGATTTGAAACCGAAATACTGTCTTGCTGGCGTTATACATAGAAAATTCTTCATTTTTGGTTTATACGTGAAAAATAACGTGTTAAGCATTATCCTAATTAATTTTTTGAAAAGATTTGACCGAATGCCGAGCCTAAAACCGACCATTTACTAAATATTCGATCTACCAAATTTGGTAGTAATATTATTTGGAAATGGTTCATTTTTGGTTAATTTATCTATAAATACGTGCAAATCATTATCCCAAAAAATATTTTAAAAATATCGCGATTTGACCGATACACGATTTGAAACCGAAATACTGTCTTACTGGCGTTATACATAGAAAATTCTTCATTTTTGGTTTATACGTGAACAATAACGTGTTAAGCATTATCCTAATTAATTTTTTGAAAAGATTTGACCGAATGCCAAGCCTAAAACCGACCACTTACTAAATATTCGATCTACCAAATTTGGTAGTAATATTATTTGGAAATGGTTCATTTTTGGTTAATTTATCTATAAATACGTGCAAATCATTATCCCAAAAAATATTTTAAAAATATCGCGATTTGACCGATAACCGATTTGAAACCGAAATACTGTCTTACTGGCGTTATACATAGAAAATTCTTCATTTTTGGTTTATACGTGAACAATAACGTGTTAAGCATTATCCTAATTAATTTTTTGAAAAGATTTGACCGAATGCCGAGCCTAAAACCGACCACTTACTAAATATTCGATCTACCAAATTTGGTAGTAATATTATTTGGAAATGGTTCATTTTTGGTTAATTTATCTATAAATACGTGCAAATCATTATCCCAAAAAATATTTTTAAAATATCGCGATTTGACCGATACACGATTTGAAACCGAAATACTGTCTTACTGGCGTTATACATAGAAAATTCTTCATTTTTGGTTTATACGTGAACAATAACGTGTTAAGCATTATCCTAATTAATTTTTTGAAAAGATTTGACCGAATGCCGAGCCTAAAACCGACCACTTACTAAATATTCGATCTACCAAATTTGGTAGTAATATTATTTGGAAATGGTTCATTTTTGGTTAATTTATCTATAAATACGTGCAAATCATTATCCCAAAAAATATTTTTAAAATATCGCGATTTGACCGATACACGATTTGAAACCGAAATACTGTCTTACTGGCGTTATACATAGAAAATTCTTCATTTTTGGTTTATACGTGAACAATAACGTGTTAAGCATTATCCTAATTAATTTTTTGAAAAGATTTGACCGAATGCCGAGCCTAAAACCGACCACTTACTAAATATTCGATCTACCAAATTTGGTAGTAATATTATTTGGAAATGGTTCATTTTTGGTTAATTTATCTATAAATACGTGCAAATCATTATCCCAAAAAATATTTTAAAAATATCGCGATTTGACCGATACACGATTTGAAACCGAAATACTGTCTTACTGGCGTTATACATAGAAAATTCTTCATTTTTGGTTTATACGTGAAAAATAACGTGTTAAGCATTATCCTAATTAATTTTTTGAAAAGATTTGACCGAATGCCGAGCCTAAAACCGACCACTTACTAAATATTCGATCTACCAAATTTGGTAGTAATATTATTTGGAAATGGTTCATTTTTGGTTAATTTATCTATAAATACGTGCAAATCATTATCCCAAAAAATATTTTAAAAATATCGCGATTTGACCGATACACGATTTGAAACCGAAATACTGTCTTACTGGCGTTATACATAGAAAATTCTTCATTTTTGGTTTATACGTGAACAATAACGTGTTAAGTATTATCCTAATTAATTTTTTGAAAAGATTTGACCGAATGCCGAGCCTAAAACCGACCACTTACTAAATATTCGATCTACCAAATTTGGTAGTAATATTATTTGGAAATGGTTCATTTTTGGTTAATTTATCTATAAATACGTGCAAATCATTATCCCAAAAAATATTTTAAAAATATCGCGATTTGACCGATACACGATTTGAAACCGAAATACTGTCTTACTGGCGTTATACATAGAAAATTCTTCATTTTTGGTTTATACGTGAACAATAACGTGTTAAGCATTATCCTAATTAATTTTTTGAAAAGATTTGACCGAATGCCGAGCCTAAAACCGACCACTTACTAAATATTCGATCTACCAAATTTGGTAGTAATATTATTTGGAAATGGCTCATTTTTGGTTAATTTATCTATAAATACGTGCAATTCATTATCCCAAAAAATATTTTAAAAATATCGCGATTTGACCGATAACCGATTTGAAACCGAAATACTGTCTTGCTGGCGTTATACATAGAAAATTCTTCATTTTTGGTTTATACGTGAAAAATAACGTGTTAAGCATTATCCTAATTAATTTTTTGAAAAGATTTGACCGAATGCCGAGCCTAAAACCGACCACTTACTAAATATTCGATCTACCAAATTTGGTAGTAATATTATTTGGAAATGGTTCATTTTTGGTTAATTTATCTATAAATACGTGCAAATCATTATCCCAAAAAATATTTTAAAAATATCGCGATTTGACCGATACACGATTTGAAACCGAAATACTGTCTTACTGGCGTTATACATAGAAAATTCTTCATTTTTGGTTTATACGTGAACAATAACGTGTTAAGCATTATCCTAATTAATTTTTTGAAAAGATTTGACCGAATGCCAAGCCTAAAACCGACCACTTACTAAATATTCGATCTACCAAATTTGGTAGTAATATTATTTGGAAATGGTTCATTTTTGGTTAATTTATCTATAAATACGTGCAAATCATTATCCCAAAAAATATTTTAAAAATATCGCGATTTGACCGATAACCGATTTGAAACCGAAATACTGTCTTACTGGCGTTATACATAGAAAATTCTTCATTTTTGGTTTATACGTGAACAATAACGTGTTAAGCATTATCCTAATTAATTTTTTGAAAAGATTTGACCGAATGCCGAGCCTAAAACCGACCACTTACTAAATATTCGATCTACCAAATTTGGTAGTAATATTATTTGGAAATGGTTCATTTTTGGTTAATTTATCTATAAATACGTGCAAATCATTATCCCAAAAAATATTTTTAAAATATCGCGATTTGACCGATACACGATTTGAAACCGAAATACTGTCTTACTGGCGTTATACATAGAAAATTCTTCATTTTTGGTTAATACGTGAACAATAACGTGTTAAGCATTATCCTAATTAATTTTTTGAAAAGATTTGACCGAATGCCGAGCCTAAAACCGACCACTTACTAAATATTCGATCTACCAAATTTGGTAGTAATATTATTTGGAAATGGTTCATTTTTGGTTAATTTATCTATAAATACGTGCAAATCATTATCCCAAAAAATATTTTAAAAATATCGCGATTTGACCGATACACGATTTGAAACCGAAATACTGTCTTACTGGCGTTATACATAGAAAATTCTTCATTTTTGGTTTATACGTGAACAATAACGTGTTAAGCATTATCCTAATTAATTTTTTGAAAAGGTTTGACCGAATGCCGAGCCTAAAACCGACCACTTACTAAATATTCGATCTACCAAATTTGGTAGTAATATTATTTGGAAATGGTTCATTTTTGGTTAATTTATCTATAAATACGTGCAAATCATTATCCCAAAAAATATTTTAAAAATATCGCGATTTGACCGATACACGATTTGAAACCGAAATACTGTCTTACTGGCGTTATACATAGAAAATTCTTCATTTTTGGTTTATACGTGAACAATAACGTGTTAAGCATTATCCTAATTAATTTTTTGAAAAGATTTGACCGAATGCCAAGCCTAAAACCGACCACTTACTAAATATTCGATCTACCAAATTTGGTAGTAATATTATTTGGAAATGGTTCATTTTTGGTTAATTTATCTATAAATACGTGCAAATCATTATCCCAAAAAATATTTTAAAAATATCGCGATTTGACCGATAACCGATTTGAAACCGAAATACTGTCTTACTGGCGTTATACATAGAAAATTCTTCATTTTTGGTTTATACGTGAACAATAACGTGTTAAGCATTATCCTAATTAATTTTTTGAAAAGATTTGACCGAATGCCGAGCCTAAAACCGACCACTTACTAAATATTCGATCTACCAAATTTGGTAGTAATATTATTTGGAAATGGTTCATTTTTGGTTAATTTATCTATAAATACGTGCAAATCATTATCCCAAAAAATATTTTTAAAATATCGCGATTTGACCGATACACGATTTGAAACCGAAATACTGTCTTACTGGCGTTATACATAGAAAATTCTTCATTTTTGGTTAATACGTGAACAATAACGTGTTAAGCATTATCCTAATTAATTTTTTGAAAAGATTTGACCGAATGCCGAGCCTAAAACCGACCACTTACTAAATATTCGATCTACCAAATTTGGTAGTAATATTATTTGGAAATGGTTCATTTTTGGTTAATTTATCTATAAATACGTGCAAATCATTATCCCAAAAAATATTTTAAAAATATCGCGATTTGACCGATACACGATTTGAAACCGAAATACTGTCTTACTGGCGTTATACATAGAAAATTCTTCATTTTTGGTTTATACGTGAACAATAACGTGTTAAGCATTATCCTAATTAATTTTTTGAAAAGGTTTGACCGAATGCCGAGCCTAAAACCGACCACTTACTAAATATTCGATCTACCAAATTTGGTAGTAATATTATTTGGAAATGGTTCATTTTTGGTTAATTTATCTATAAATACGTGCAAATCATTATCCCAAAAAATATTTTAAAAATATCGCGATTTGACCGATAACCGATTTGAAACCGAAATACTGTCTTGCTGGCGTTATACATAGAAAATTCTTCATTTTTGGTTTATACGTGAAAAATAACGTGTTAAGCATTATCCTAATTAATTTTTTGAAAAGATTTGACCGAATGCCGAGCCTAAAACCGACCACTTACTAAATATTCGATCTACCAAATTTGGTAGTAATATTATTTGGAAATGGTTCATTTTTGGTTAATTTATCTATAAATACGTGCAAATCATTATCCCAAAAAATATTTTTAAAATATCGCGATTTGACCGATACACGATTTGAAACCGAAATACTGTCTTACTGGCGTTATACATAGAAAATTCTTCATTTTTGGTTTATACGTGAACAATAACGTGTTAAGCATTATCCTAATTAATTTTTTGAAAAGATTTGACCGAATGCCGAGCCTAAAACCGACCACTTACTAAATATTCGATCTACCAAATTTGGTAGTAATATTATTTGGAAATGGTTCATTTTTGGTTAATTTATCTATAAATACGTGCAAATCATTATCCCAAAAAATATTTTAAAAATATCGCGATTTGACCGATACACGATTTGAAACCGAAATACTGTCTTACTGGCGTTATACATAGAAAATTCTTCATTTTTGGTTTATACGTGAAAAATAACGTGTTAAGCATTATCCTAATTGATTTTTTGAAAAGATTTGACCGAATGCCGAGCCTAAAACCGACCACTTACTAAATATTCGATCTACCAAATTTGGTAGTAATATTATTTGGAAATGGTTCATTTTTGGTTAATTTATCTATAAATACGTGCAAATCATTATCCCAAAAAATATTTTAAAAATATCGCGATTTGACCGATACACGATTTGAAACCGAAATACTGTCTTACTGGCGTTATACATAGAAAATTCTTCATTTTTGGTTTATACGTGAACAATAACGTGTTAAGCATTATCCTAATTAATTTTGTGAAAAGATTTGACCGAATGCCGAGCCTAAAACCGACCACTTATATATTTGATCGACCAAATTTGGGGTTAATATTATTTGGAAAATAATCATTTTTGGTTTATTTATCTATAAATACGTGCAAATCATTATCCCAAAAAATATTTTAAAAATATCGCGATTTGACCGATAACCGATTTGAAACCGAAATACTGTCTTGCTGGCGTTATACATAGAAAATTCTTCATTTTTGGTTTATACGTGAAAAATAACGTGTTAAGCATTATCCTAATTAATTTTTTGAAAAGATTTGACCGAATGCCGAGCATAAAACCGACCACTTACTAAATATTCGATCTACCAAATTTGGTAGTAATATTATTTGGAAATGGTTCATTTTTGGTTAATTTATCTATAAATACGTGCAAATCATTATCCCAAAAAATATTTTAAAAATATCGCGATTTGACCGATACACGATTTGAAACCGAAATACTGTCTTACTGGCGTTATACATAGAAAATTCTTCATTTTTGGTTTATACGTGAAAAATAACGTGTTAAGCATTATCCTAATTAATTTTTTGAAAAGATTTGACCGAATGCCGAGCCTAAAACCGACCACTTACTAAATATTCGATCTACCAAATTTGGTAGTAATATTATTTGGAAATGGTTCATTTTTGGTTAATTTATCTATAAATACGTGCAAATCATTATCCCAAAAAATATTTTAAAAATATCGCGATTTGACCGATACACGATTTGAAACCGAAATACTGTCTTACTGGCGTTATACATAGAAAATTCTTCATTTTTGGTTTATACGTGAACAATAACGTGTTAAGCATTATCCTAATTAATTTTTTGAAAATATTATGATTTGACCGAATGCCGAGCCTAAAACCGACCACTTATATATTTGATCGACCAAATTTGGGGTTAATATTATTTGGAAAATAATCATTTTTGGTTTATTTATCTATAAATACGTGCAAATCATTATCCCAAAAAATATTTTAAAAATATCGCGATTTGACCGATAACCGATTTGAAACCGAAATACTGTCTTGCTGGCGTTATACATAGAAAATTCTTCATTTTTGGTTTATACGTGAAAAATAACGTGTTAAGCATTATCCTAATTAATTTTTTGAAAAGATTTGACCGAATGCCGAGCATAAAACCGACCACTTACTAAATATTCGATCTACCAAATTTGGTAGTAATATTATTTGGAAATGGTTCATTTTTGGTTAATTTATCTATAAATACGTGCAAATCATTATCCCAAAAAATATTTTAAAAATATCGCGATTTGACCGATACACGATTTGAAACCGAAATACTGTCTTACTGGCGTTATACATAGAAAATTCTTCATTTTTGGTTTATACGTGAAAAATAACGTGTTAAGCATTATCCTAATTAATTTTTTGAAAAGATTTGACCGAATGCCGAGCCTAAAACCGACCACTTACTAAATATTCGATCTACCAAATTTGGTAGTAATATTATTTGGAAATGGTTCATTTTTGGTTAATTTATCTATAAATACGTGCAAATCATTATCCCAAAAAATATTTTAAAAATATCGCGATTTGACCGATACACGATTTGAAACCGAAATACTGTCTTACTGGCGTTATACATAGAAAATTCTTCATTTTTGGTTTATACGTGAACAATAACGTGTTAAGCATTATCCTAATTAATTTTTTGAAAATATTATGATTTGACCGAATGCCGAGCCTAAAACTGACCACTTATATATTTGATCGACCAAATTTGGGGTTAATATTATTTGGAAAATAATCATTTTTGGTTTATTTATCTATAAATACGTGCAAATCATTATCCCAAAAAATATTTTAAAAATATCGCGATTTGACCGATAACCGATTTGAAACCGAAATACTGTCTTGCTGGCGTTATACATAGAAAATTCTTCATTTTTGGTTTATACGTGAAAAATAACGTGTTAAGCATTATCCTAATTAATTTTTTGAAAAGATTTGACCGAATGCCGAGCCTAAAACCGACCACTTACTAAATATTTGATCTACCAAATTTGGTAGTAATATTATTTGGAAATGGTTCATTTTTGGTTAATTTATCTATAAATACGTGCAAATCATTATCCCAAAAAATATTTTAAAAATATCGCGATTTGACCGATAACCGATTTGAAACCGAAATACTGTCTTGCTGGCGTTATACATAGAAAATTCTTCATTTTTGGTTTATACGTGAAAAATAACGTGTTAAGCATTATCCTAATTAATTTTTTGAAAAGATTTGACCGAATGCCGAGCCTAAAACCGACCACTTACTAAATATTCGATCTACCAAATTTGGTAGTAATATTATTTGGAAATGGTTCATTTTTGGTTATTTATCTATAAATACGTGCAAATCATTATCCCAAAAAATATTTTAAAAATATCGCGATTTGACCGATAACCGATTTGAAACCGAAATACTGTCTTGCTGGCGTTATACATAGAAAATTCTTCATTTTTGGTTTATACGTGAAAAATAACGTGTTAAGCATTATCCTAATTAATTTTTTGAAAAGATTTGACCGAATGCCGAGCCTAAAACCGACCACTTACTAAATATTCGATCTACCAAATTTGGTAGTAATATTATTTGGAAATGGTTCATTTTTGGTTAATTTATCTATAAATACGTGCAAATCATTATCCCAAAAAATATTTTAAAAATATCGCGATTTGACCGATACACGATTTGAAACCGAAATACTGTCTTACTGGCGTTATACATAGAAAATTCTTCATTTTTGGTTTATACGTGAACAATAACGTGTTAAGCATTATCCTAATTAATTTTTTGAAAATATTATGATTTGACCGAATGCCGAGCCTAAAACTGACCACTTACTAAATATTTGATCGACCAAATTTGGTGTTAATATTATTTGGAAAATAATCATTTTTGGTTTATTTATCTATAAATACGTGCAAATCATTATCCCAAAAAATATTTTAAAAATATCGCAATTTGACCGATAACCGATTTGAAACCGAAATACTGTCTTGCTGGCGTTATACATAGAAAATCTCTTGTACATTTAGGTGTTAAACATTATCTTAAAAAATTTGAAAATATTATGATTTGACCGAATGGCGAGCTCAAAATCGATCACTTACTAAATATTCGATCTACCAAATTTGGTAGTAATATTATTTGTAAAATGTTCATTTTTGGTTAATTTATCTATAAATACGTGCAAATAATTATCCCAATAAATATTTTAAAAATATCGTGATTTGACCGATAACCGATTTGAAACCGAAATACTGCTTTGCTGGCGTTATCCATAGAAAATTCTTTATCTTAATAAATATTTTATTTTTTATCTATTATATAATATTATATTAATCCAAAAAATAAAATATAATTTTATTAAATTAATGTCGATAAAAGACATTTGAGACAATAATTATACCAAAAACAAAAGCGAAAAATAAATATAATTAAACGAGGATCAGATATCCCTAGTATTTTCATCTATATATATCATCATTTCCTCATATATTTTAAAAAATATTTAACAAAATAGAAATTATGAATAATCAATTAAATTATGCGATGTAAAAAAAAATATTTTAAAAAAATTTGGTATTTGTGATGATATGAATAAAAATTAATATTTGTATGCGATGTCAATAAAAAAAATTTTAAAAAATTTGGTATTTGTAACGATATGAATGAATATAAGTTACAAAAATATATTTAAAAAATTTGATATTTGTGATGATATGAATAAAAATTAAAAATAATTAATATTTGTATGCGATGTCAATAAAAAAATTTTAAAAAAATTTGGTATTTGTGACGATATGAATGAATAAAAGTTACAAAAAATTAATATTTAAAAAATTTGGTATTTGTGACGATATGAATAAAAATTTTAAAAAAAATTAATATTTGCATGCGATGTGAATAAATTTTTTTTTAAAACTATGATTAGGATGAAGCATTGTTTCGATACAAAAATCTATTGTAAAATTAAAAAATTGATTTGATATATATGAAAAAGACGACGTTTAGGGCCTTATTATTTTTCAATTTTAATTTTTTTTATTGATACTGTTCTATTTTTTTTTATTCTAATTTTTTGACATCGTTTTTTAGAATTTTTAGGCTTTAAAAGTATTAATTCCCCGCATGATGACATGACATTTTCTCTTTCTCGTTTTTTACTTCCTTTTATTAAATTTTCTACCTCTTTTTTTTTTATCTTCCTTACTAAATTTCTCCCAAATTGATAAATCTATCTGAAATGACTTATACCCCTCAGCCAAATAATATTCTCCTTTTCCTATCAAAGCTCTTTCGAGATCTTTTTCTTGTATTTGTACTTTATTATATATTATATCAATTAAATTAATTAAATTACTTGATTGCCAATTTGTATAACTTTTAAATACATGATTCATGGACTCACAATTGTTGTTAGTCCATAAATCACTTATAATTTTATTTATTATTGGGATAAACACATGATTGTACAAATTCTTTCTAAATAAATGTTAATATATTCTATAAAAAAATAGTAGTGATTATTTTCGCAAAATTTTCGTAAATTATTAAGTTTATCAAAAAAAATCTCATCAGAATTGGAAAATATCAAGCCATTGTTACCAAAAATTAAAAATATTATTTTATTATATATTACTTCGGGAATCCCCTCTTTATCTCTCAAATAATTTTTAATATTTTCTTTTATATGTCTTGTGCATAATAATTGCACAGAATTCGGAAAATTTTGTTTTATGGAGGTATGTAGAGCTTTTTCATCATCTGTCCCAAAAATTATATTGTTTTTATTAAATAGATTTTTTTTAAAAATTCCCTCTAAATCTGAATAGAAATTATTATAAGTTTGATAATCTACATTCCCATGCAAATAAACTGGGCCGAGAAAAATTGGATAGTCATTAGTAGACCCAAGTTTGATAGACTTATGCTTAAAAACTGAAGCCGTAACATATAAATCACTGAGATTAAATGTACGATCGAAACCAAGGATTGATGGATTATTTTCTGCACACATATATTTTATATTTTTTATCATTAAGGGTGTATAAAGAATAATAGAAGTAATTTTATTTTTTTTATGTATTACACTTTGTACAAAAGGGTGCTTTTCAATATTAGAAATTATATTTAATATATTATCAGAAAAATTATTTGAACAAACTATTTTATTTTTTTGATTGATATTATATTTTATATTTCGGAGCTGCTTAATATTATGAGGACTCGTTTTAAAATCATTATTTATAATTAAATTTTTATATAATTTAGGAATTTTTTCAGTGTTAATACTTTTCTCAATTTCCCTTAAAATAGTTGGATGGTTACGTATATACTCTTTTTCATATTTATCTTCATTTATAACATTTACTGGATAAAAACCTAGATATTCAACTAAATACACTTTTTTTAAATTAAGTTTAGAGGTATTATCAAATTTATTTAAAATACTAATTTTTCTTTTATAGTTTTCATCCCTTTTTAAATAAGTATAATATATATTATATATAAACATGTAACTTTTATCTGGTGATTTAATTATTATGTCATATATAGGTTTATTATTCCTCCTAGTATACTTGCAAAGGCAATTATTATTAAAAACATATGGGCCTAATATACTATTTTTATCTAAGAAATAAATAAATTTTTTAAACTAGATCGACACTACTCCAAGCACCACAATCATCAACATATGCATTGCTATATCCAACAATATTTTTTATATTATTAGTATTATTAATTATATAATATTTATTATATTTGATACCTATTGGTATAGAATTTAAAATATTTTTAGGATCTAGTAAAAGCTGTATTACCTGTGTAGTCTCGATAAATGAATTTTTTAAGATGATATCACTACTATCGCATGGTAAAAAAATTTTATTTTGTGAAGAGTTTGATGATAAAATGTTTTTTATTGAAAAATTAGTGAATTTTTGATTATTAGTATATTTATTATCATTAATTGGGGAAAATTTTATATTATTCAAATTTGATTTTATAGGTGCAGATTCATGCGATTCCTTAAAAGATTTATTATCATAATTACTGCTTATATCATTTATTGGAGAAGAGAATATATAATTTAAATTTGATTTTATAGGTATAAATAAAAATAATTTAGGATAATGCTTAACACCTTATTGTTAACTTATAAACCAAAAATGAAGAATTCTACATGAAGAGCGCCAGCAACGCAGTATTTCGGTTTCAAATTAACCAAAAATGAACATTCCAAATAATATTACTACCAAATTTGGTAGATC
>NW_027051036.1:0-27318 GCF_954871325.1 Gordionus sp. m RMFG-2023 | reverse complement strand
AATCCTCTGATGATGGAGGAGGCTTTGAAGGAAATGGATATAGGGATTTTCACCCTTCCATATTTAGCTAAATAAAATAAAATATATATTAAATTTATTTATTTTCTTTATAATTGGAAATTAAATTTTGATATTCAATGATAATTTATTGAGTTTAAATATTTTTTATCAAATTTCATTAAAGTATAAGTAATTATTGAACCTTGTAAACGATAGTGGTCATCGTTGTGAGAGGGCTTGGCTTCTAGGCCAAAGGGGAGTTTGCCAACCAACATTTCGTACAAAACTACCCCTAAGGCCCACCAATCTATGCTATAGCCTTTCAATTTTAAGTAAATAAATAGTTTTAAAATTTTAGATAACGACATTTTTAAAATATATTTTAATTATGTAAATATTATGATTTTTTTCTTACTAAATCCAGAAGTTATACTAGCTCTACGATATATTTTATTATTAGAAATAGAAATTTTTTTTGTTAAATAAAAGGATAAAATGCAATGTTTACTATAATATGGATCGAATGAAACTTCGGGTGCCTTGTAGTAGACAGTCCCGACTCGCAGAGATTTTCGTCTTTCGATGAAACTTGGTAGAATATCCTAGATTATTTTTTATATAACCGTATATGTATTAAAGTAAATAAGAGAAGTTGAAAAATATATCAGAAAATTTATTCTTAATATTAAAAAATTACTGATTATCTAAGAAAATGTTTATATTTTGGAAAATCTTAGTGGGAAATTTTTGCCAAGTTAAAATTGGAATGTTTAATTATTGGAAACCGAGAAAGCTAAATACAAAATTTAAATTTTATTAACCGTTTCCATAAAGAAGGTGTACATGAAACATTTTAATAGATAAAATTAAAACTGGCAATGATGTATAGTTTTCAACCGATTTCGAATGTGTTAATTAAAATATTCAAAGAGTCCTAATTTTACAATAACAAAATGATTGTGCTTTCTAGCCTCTATGGCCTAGTAGAATCAGTGCGTGCATTTCAACCCGCTAGTTCTAGGTCAAAATTAAGCTGGAACATGTTATTTTTGTGGTACCAACTAGTGGTTTCATGCTACAAGGGTGGCATAGAATTTCGGAGGTTGGCGTGATTAAACAAAAATACGTGGGTGTTATTGCAATTTAATAAAATAAGGCTGTAAATACTTTCATATCGTTTTAAACAAGTTCAAACGCTTATAAAAATTATAAATATGGCTATATCACATTATATTTTTTTAAAATAAAATAAATATATTTCAAAGAGGAATCAATTTACAAACATATATTCTTATCTTTATTTTAAAAATCTAAAACCTATTAAGATAATTTAAACTATAAACCCCCAAATAAAAATATGTTAAAAATTAAATGGATGGAGTTTATTTTTCTAAAGTTTACTAATATTATTTAATTATTTCTATATATATTTTGTGCATTTCTGATAATCGAATTTAAGACATGGTTGAGCCGTGTAAGGCTGAGCCGTGAGCACAGCCAGTGGAAACTTAAAAAATAAATTAAATTTTAATACGAGCTGGCACATACCTTAGCTCGAATAATATTTTCGTTACTATCTACTTTTTTTTGAAGATTTAATTTGGCAATTGATATGAAATTAATTTTAAAAAATAAAAGGTTTTTAAAAAATAAGGATATGGGAAAATATTAGTATTAATATTTTTAAATATTTTTTTAAATATAATAAAATACAAATTATTAAACTGTAAGTTATTGCTGAATATTATATTCAAAGCCTATGGACTTATTTCTTATAAACATTTTAAAGATTTTGAGAAACGGGCAGAACAGAACCTGTTATTTAAAAATATTGCCAGAAATTATGATTTTGATTGTCTGTTAGACCCTTCATCTAGAGCAATCTCGTTATACCTAACTTCATGATTCGATGACTGAAATAAAGGATTCAATCATAAGGATGTATGTTGTAAAAGATAGTATCCCTATTAGTAACTCCCTCAAAATTTCAAAGAAAATGCATCATAAGCCCAGTGTTAAAAGATACTGAATTATACAATCTTCTTTAATGTTATATTTATATATCTATTTAGACACATATGAGCGCTCAGTTTATCTATTTTATGTTCTAAAATTTTATTCCTAACGTTTCTGTGCTATTAATTTTATTGAGATAAAAAATTTATTACCGTGCATAGGCCATAATCAGATAGTTTGATATGGCCATCGGAGCACAATAGAATATTTTCCGGTTTAACGTCTCTATGGATGATTCCTGGGTAGAAAAATATTAAATTTTAATAAAATTAACAAAAAAAATATTATTTTTAATTCCAAAATTGGTAAATAATTTTACTATAAAAATGTTACCTCTACTGTGTAGGTGGTGGAGTGCTAAGGTTATCTCCGCCGCATAGAAACGAGCATGGTGCTCGGGTAGTGTAGAGTTAGGTTGATGTCGGAGGTGACGATGGAGGTCTCCACCGTCAACGTACTCCATGATGAAGGCGTAACTGTAAATTAATAGATAAATAATTATCTTTAATTATTAAAATATTTTTATATTCTCAATTTAATAAATATTTTTATAAATATATAAACTTATATTAAAGTATAAAATACATACTTCATAGGGGTGTGGTAGTAGGCGAATAACTCAACCATAAATGGGAGTTTTTTAGTTTTATCGAAAACTAACTTTTCTCTATGAATTAGCCTTTTGCTGTAGGCATCCTATTTATAAAAAATAGTCAATATTTAATATCACGAATCAAATGTAGAATGGAGGTTAGTAACTATAAAGCTTAAATATTATATGGTTATTAGACATTAATAAAATTTTGAAGAAGAACTTGATAAGCACAATTTAGAAATATTATTAAACAGCATATAAATATTAAATGATTTAATGCAAACCTCTATATCGTCACGGAATTGCTTCCGAATCACCTTTGCGGCGTATTCCTTCCCATTTGTTTTGGAACGGGCAAGGAAAACCTTAGCAGCTCCACCCTGGCCTATTAGCTTTACAAAATCGTAATCTGTGCAAATGGGTTTTATTTTTGTATCATCCTTGGAAGAATATTTAACATCCTCAACAGGATCAATAATATTATCCTCCACCTTCAATTTTTGAGGACACATTTTGAAGATGGGGTAAGAAAGGTTGTCCTTACAGGGATTAACTGACATACCTCTGACAACCCCCTCTACCCCATCTTCACAAACATTCATCTTGCCGATACCCCTATTTTCAAAACACTTTTTGAAAATAGGGTATTCCCTCACGTCGTTCATTAAAGCATTAATGACTAGGCCATCAGGCCTGATACCTTCTTTTCTTCTGCAACCAAAACATTTTCTAACACGAGACCACACATTAACCTTTTTATTATCTAAAAAATGTGCAATAAAAAAAATGGAATTTAACTAAGGAATACGATTAAATTGTACCTTTCTTTGGTGCAGTATCAACCTTCATTTTACCTAAACATAAGTCAACTAAAATATTCTTCATCATATAATTTTTTTTTGAAACAAATTTAAAAATAGTTTATAATGATCAAATTTAGAGTTAAGATTCCTTGATATAATAATACGTATTAAAGATTGAAATTTTTAAAATTGACGTATTTTAATGAATCATTATTGTTTACGATAATATATCAAATCTTTTAATTATATTTTCCGTGATAACGCTTAAATTACACATGCGTCATAATTTATAATCAATTATTAAACATGATGTATTAAGCAGCTACCAGCGGATAAAATGTTGAACTTATACGTTTTCGTTTTTAGAGTTAATTGTTTCTAACATAGTCGAAAGATATATTTATTTTTCTATACATATTATCTACAATATTTTCATTTAGTTGTAGGAGCTTGTATTCTAAAACACAATTTTTTATATCAGATTCATACCTACAATTAATTTTAGTGTTGCAAAATATTCCTTCAGATTTATAAAATTTATAAGAGGCATTCCACAATTTTATTTTTTTAGAGCTTTAATTTTAGTCATTCTATTTTAGAAATAATTGTATTTTATACAACATATATTTTTGTTGTATATAATATTTCTGATTCTGTCAATCCGAGATGTAAATATGAATATTACAAGCCTTTATATCGAAATCGTTTTATTCGAAAAAAATGCTTATTATTTAAACTTTAAATATACTTGTATTCAAATAAAACGTATAATCCCTTTATATATTTGAAACTTTTCTAAAAATAGCTTAATGTCTCCTTCACCCCCTTCCTTCCCTACCCATTCCCAATAAAAGTCACGTTTTAGAACGCTGCATATGTGACACCGCTGTTTATTGATGATCTTATTTTTATAAGAAATACTGGCAACGTATCCAGAATTTATTCAAGGTGCCAACAATAAACCACTCACCTCATTGGATTTATGTGTTTCTGATTTTTTAGGGGTTATTTTTATTCTTAGCAATAATTGTTTTTTCTATAAATTATATACCGACAGGCTAAAGCACTAAAATGCCATACTTACTAATCATTAATGTGAGTTTTTCAGAGTTGATGTTTCAAAGAAACATGTCTGTATTTACGTGGCTGGATATGATAGTTTTTTTTTCTGGCTTCTAATTAGTTACTTTGTTATTGGTAAAATTGATTCAAGATGTCAGATTTTTAGTATTCATCTTGCTACATGATTCGACTATGGTTAGATTCATATTCTTTAAAAATATTTAAATATTTGACCATAGAAACTATAGGCTAGATAGGTCTAATGTTGGCTTGAGCTAGTATATTAGTGAATAGAAGATGACAGCATGTTCCCAAGTTAATTTCAAACCCGCTGACGGATATCGATACCAAAGGACAAATTAAACAATCGTACCCACAATTGTAAATGATGAATTACATCTCTATAATCTCCGTTATCTTATATTTATAATTTTCGTATCATTAAAGTTATTACATTTTTTTTCTTCTTTCTATTTTCGTAAAAGCTAAATGAATTAAAATAAATAACTATATAACCTATACCTAAAGTTTATTTTATTAATAAAAATTAATTTTGATAAATTAAATACGATCCGAACCGAATAATAAATTGGCTAGACAATGCCTAATTCTGAGTCGGTCTTAAATAAAATATTTATCTTAAGATAAATTCTATTTTTTTGGATATGAATTCCAAGCACTAGACCATCCACTAATCTGATCACTAAATTCACCCGCCAAACATATAGCCTTGGCTGTATGACTAACCCTTTTGAATTTATCAGGAGCATCTTTTTATCACATATCAGAATCTGGTATTTGAATTCAGGGTGCTAAAAAGTTATAAATTTTAAAACTATAACCAATCCTTATTATTCTCAAATTTTCTTTGTTGAACAATATTTTGAAAGTCGGTCACAAATTTCAATTGTAAAATCACTACATTAATCTAATTTCAAAATTTATATTTTTATTTCGTATACATTAATAAATAAAAATAACATAATTTTCCTATATATATATAATTTTAATCAATCTAAAATAAATTTATAAACTAGTGTGCAACATCTTTCTCCCAAGTTATTTTCACTCAACATCGAGTATACTCATCGCGATCGTCCAGAACATGCTTGCATTCTTCTGGATCTTACAACTAATTTCCCCTCCCACCTGCTTATCAACTGGATCAAATTTTATATAATAAGAATATTGTTTTATACTGAGAAAAATATTCAATGTATTAATCTGATTAATCTTGGATATAAAGTTATATTCATAATTGAATTGTATATTTTTATGTCCGAACCACTGTTTAATACATTATCTAAAAATAAAGGGTAAAAATATTAATAAAATCTTTTCAGTTTCATTCTTATAAATTAAATAATTAGTTTTTCAAGTTTCATTTGTTTATATAAATTTTCAATATGGGAAAGCCATAATAGTGTGTTAAAAGCTTTGTAATGGAAGACTCTTCATGATATTTTAATGACCATATCGTCAGCTTGGAATGAGAAGAGAGAATTTTCCTAAATGCGAAAAGATCTTTGGCTGACATTTATAATAATTATTTTTTGGAATGGTTTATAATTCCTTATAGCAATGCACATTAAAAAAAATTCTTAAATCACTAGAATAAAATGAAAAATAAAATTATTCTAACATAAATATAAATTAGGGATTTCCCATATTGAAATAAAGGAGGATAGGAAGCTAGTTGAATTGGAAAATTACCTTTAAATAAAAGGAAAAGACGTGATTAAGTTTACAGAGTCTAAATCTAACAGAATGTGGTAAATGAAAATTAATCGCTTTAATTACGAATATAAATTTAAAGATGGGCACGGCCTAAATAGGCCTGAACTGGTTTAAAAAAATGTCAAAATGCTAACTATTTTTCCCGGTGGACAATAGATAGTGACTGGGTTTGGCTAAATAAAAATTTGAGCCAAAATTAGTTCATAGTAAAATATATTCCTGACCAGGCTGAAAATCCTTAAAAGATCTGCTTGAACTTTAATGCCGATTTTTGTTATTTGTTTGAATTATATGATATAGATATAAATATTTAATTTTTTATTACATACGATTAAACAGAGAAGTAATTCAGGGGCGTCGCTAGCCTTTACAATCTCATGGGGCTCTTCTAAAAAAAATTTTTATGGGGAGCATCGCCCCTCCCTCCATACCCCCCAATTTCGGGCCGGTTTTATATTTATATATTATTCTTTTTAAAATTTGTTAAATCTGAACAATTATTATGAATTTCATATTTTGTCATTTATTATATTATGCATACAAAATAAATTGGCATATAAACAATTAAAACAATACAAGACATTTATAAAGATAATATTTTTTAATACAAAATCTATTTATTATAGTATACAATATTTTCGATTGCTGATATATGCGTCTAAAGAATTACAAGTGATAAAAAAGGTTAATTAATTCATACATATGCCTCAATTGATAATGGTTTTTAAAAACCACATAAGATATAATTCTTAGCAACTTACATTGACAAAAGGTCATGAAACTAATATAACTTTCTGTTACCATCAATGTTTTATAGAATGGACTAATAAGAAAAAATTTATAGGCCTTACTAAATTAACAATTCTTGAAGAAGAGAATATAAACGACCAATCCAAATCATAAAACTATATAGTGGTTAGAGCGTATGATGGCAGCTAGATAAGTAATCAAGAAAATTATTGTGAGATTATAAATTTCTAAAAGATTATCTTCCATTTTTAATGATATATAAACGACTGCACAGTTGACCATTACTGCATATCTAAAATATGCAATCATATGTTCTCAGCAGCTGTAGTAATAATATTAAATTACATACCCACACAAATAATAGATGCTGGTTAATTTGCAGTAATGGCCATGACACTCACGATGTAAGCTAGTATCAGAATTTATTATGTTGGATAAATTGATAAAATAAAAACACTAAATTCTTTTGAAGAAATAATTGTGCAAATATATTGAGGCCTTGAGTTATTTAAACACGGCAAGGATGCCATATTAGAAATGAAACATTTTGACACTATAAAATAAGGACCAGAATGATATGATAAAACAATTAAGATTTTGTCGCACCACCTCTAGTTGGTATATTATATCTTAAAATAATAGTAATTTGTAAAAATATCAAAAACTTCTATTAAATATTTAACTATAAACTGTTTTTTGATAAAGAAAAAAATAGATTTCATAACGTAAAAATGAAAAGAAAAGATATCAAATTTATTACATCCATTTTAAGATGAATAATAAAACGTTTAATTTTTAAAATATTTATAACTAAATAGATGGCGTTAAAAACTTGAAGGCAATTTTTACTATATTTATTATCAAAAGCATTTATTAGTAAAATTCATTATAATATTAGCTGTAGTATATTATAACTGTCAAATACGTCGATAAAAGTGGCATTTTATCTAATATTTTATAAACAACTGTATATAATAGAGGATCTTAACTATATGTCTACTTTCTTACTTTTTAATATACTTATTTGGACCTTGAAAATATTCTTAGGAATAGGTATGATAATAAATTTTAAAAATAAATATAGTTGATTAGTTATTTTGAACTCTGCTAATTACAATATTAAATTTTTAGTTTTCAATTAATAAATGATTATATTTATTTAATTAAGGTTATAAAATAATTTAAATAATAATAGCCAATTAAGCTTCAACTGTTAATGATAAATTAATATTAAGTGAGTGATATTGATATTCTATTTTTAACACAAAATTTGATTGCTAGCTATAATTTATATGTATTAATTTAATCTAATATTTAAAATAGTATTCATTTAATAAATATTTAGATAATCTTATTAATTTGTAAATAATAAAATTAAATCTATTTTCTTTAGAATTATAAAAGAAATCTTTCAGGGGGCAATCAAAATAATTTATTTTAGTTCAAGGGGTTAAGATTCCATTAAAAAAAAATTTTTTTTGCTTCAGGGGGCTCTAGCCCCGGCGCCCTCCCCCTAGCGACGCCACTGTAGTAATTTTTATTTTCAAATTGTTAATTTTAGAATTATTTCAAAATTAAAAAGATTTACATTTTGTTACTAATTTTTGTTAAAATTGTACCTGTGTTTTAGTGAACTTAAAAATTATTATTTTTTAGAAGGTTAAGTAAAAAAATATCGCCAATTCTTAAACAATATTTGGCGAACATTACTAAAAATAGAAACACCTAATACAATATAGAGAAAGTCATTTGTTCGCAAATATATAATTTTTAAAAAATAATAAACTTTTTAAAATAATCAGTAAATGTAATTTTAATCATAAACTAAGAACTTTACAAGTTACCATAAGAGTTTCATGCATCGGGCTTAAAAATATTTATAGAGATCTGCGTTGAACCCCGATTTTTGTTATATATTAATTGTTTTAATTGTATTCTATAGTTATAAATAATTTTTTATTACAAACGATTAAACAGTAAAGTTTAAATTATTTTGAAATAATTTTTTAATATTGTTATTAGCAATGAATTATTATGAATGTCCACCTTCACTTCGCTGAAAATTTTAATCAATATTTAAGATATCATTAAATAATTAATGGGGATTTTTTTAAAATCTTTTTACCCGATGAAAATGCCTAATTTTTTTAAAAATATTATTCAAAAATAATACTACTAAAAGGAAATATAAACCGTTAAATATTCCTCAATAATGATAATTATTATAAAAATATAAAGTAATATGTATATCAAGAAAAATATTTTTCGACATTTATTGATACATTACATTTATTAGACATAATATTAACATTCTTTATATATTATGTAATTTTTTCAATAATCAATATGAATGACACGTTGTGACACATGCCTTATCTGCTTATAAAAACTTTATAAGCTTCTTTAATCAATCATAATCGATGTTATAAATGTGATTATAAAGCATTTTGCGTGTTCCAGTTAAAAAAAACTATACTAAATCAAATGTAATCAAAACTAACGTTCCAATTTTGGCTGAAAATATAATAATGGAAAGTTGATCGGATTTCAATAAATAAGACGTTTTTATCACAAAATTGTTATCAATATTGTGAGTTTTTAATTTTAAAATATTCTAATTCCTTCGATTTGTTGATCACGTCGCATTGCTATCTGGTGAAGGAAGGGTGGTTAATAAGTTTGTATTTCTGTTTCATTGGCTATCTTGAATTGAGTATTATTAGATGATGGAAAGGATACGTAGGATGAGAGCTTCGCCGATATCATTTTTGGAGTAGTATCATCGTCATGCATTAATTTTGGAAGATTTCTATTATTAGCATTAGTTTCCGATTTCTCTATAATGGCTTATATGAGTAACTAGGCCTTGCTTCTTTATAGGGATATCTAGTTCTGAAGGTTTTGACTTAGCCAGAGATTTTATCGCTGGTGGCTTTATGTCAAAGTCAGTCTTATTCTCACTAGGATATAATTTAGAATTATATGATAATACAAAATGTTAAATTTTATATAATACAATCTCTCTAAATATTCAAACAAATCCTTATAGATAAAATACAGCTAAAAAATTAACTCTTCATCCCTCTTTTTTTTCTTCGGTTTAAGTTTTTCATCATCTTTATCTAATATATCGATAATAAACAAAAAATCACTTTTTAAATTAAGACAATGCCAAAAAAATCAAAATTAAACAATCTATATTAACCAATAAATAGGATGTATACCATCGTCACACGATGTTTGACAATCTTCCAAATAATCTGAAGCTTCAGTACTATCTAAGAGGCTCCTTATTTTTACTTTTCCCCCAATTTATTTCTTTTTTTTCTTATTGGGCCCAACTTTATCGTCATCTTCCGTCAAATACTATATATTGGAATCCCTTTCTTTCGTGCTTTAGCCTTTAAGTTTTTCTTAACAGTCTGCAAAGATGTCATATAATCTGGTGCCCGCGAATTTCTGAGTTCTCAATAGGGCATCTGATGTAATAGTAGGTTGTAATAACCGCCATTTAAGCTATTTATGGCAGTATTAACCAAGATTACGTCATTCAGTAATCTATTTCCGTCAGTAAAAAGGGTCCTATGAGATGTAAAAAATTTTCATAAAAGTTCTTTAAAGCTCGCTCTATAATTAATGTAGTATTGTTATCCTATTTCTAATAGTGATTTTGAATCGTCGATAAGAATTTTAGGAGAGTATTTTTTGTCTAATATTTGAGGGAATATTGGGTTCATTTAATATCCTAGGATTGTATTTGTACTGTATGGGTATACTATCACTGGGATTAATCCATTCCTCGAAATTCCTAAGTATGAGAACTATCATTTTGGACGTGTGGAAGCATTCCAAACCCCCCTATAGTTGCGGGTGCAACAATGTTTCAGGTTTATAGGGGGGTGTCAATTTCATTTCTTCCAGCTTAAAAGGTTAAAAAAAACATATAAATAAATAATGAAACTCAAAAAGATAAGCAATGTAATTTTACCAGATTCCACTCAATTGTTTTGAAGAATTGGTGTGATTTTATATTGGAAAACCCATTTTCATCTCCTCCTAATCTTTTTTTGGGATCCTATCAATTATATATGATGCATATATTTATGAGTTAAGGCAGTTATAAATTGAATTTTTTAAAAATTTGTTTATGAAAACTTTAATAAAAATAAATAATAAGCTTTTATTTTAATATACGAATAAACATATCAAAAATACATCACTAGAAAAGTTTAAAAATTTAACATTAGATTTTTTTCAGTTTTAAATTCAGAAAATTTTTTAATTTCTTAAAGCATATTTAGAAAATAAACTTAATTTTATCGTTCATCTGAATTTTACTGATATAATGTTTTAAAATAAAATTTAATTATTTATATCAAACCTCTGTCAAGAATCCTCTGATGATGGAGGAGGCTTTGAAGGAAATGGATATAGGGATTTTCACCCTTCCATATTTAGCTAAATAAAATAAAATATATATTAAATTTATTTATTTTCTTTATAATTGGAAATTAAATTTTGATATTCAATGATAATTTATTGAGTTTAAATATTTTTTATCAAATTTCATTAAAGTATAAGTAATTATTGAACCTTGTAAACGATAGTGGTCATCGTTGTGAGAGGGCTTGGCTTCTAGGCCAAAGGGGAGTTTGCCAACCAACATTTCGTACAAAACTACCCCTAAGGCCCACCAATCTATGCTATAGCCTTTCAATTTTAAGTAAATAAATAGTTTTAAAATTTTAGATAACGACATTTTTAAAATATATTTTAATTATGTAAATATTATGATTTTTTTCTTACTAAATCCAGAAGTTATACTAGCTCTACGATATATTTTATTATTAGAAATAGAAATTTTTTTTGTTAAATAAAAGGATAAAATGCAATGTTTACTATAATATGGATCGAATGAAACTTCGGGTGCCTTGTAGTAGACAGTCCCGACTCGCAGAGATTTTCGTCTTTCGATGAAACTTGGTAGAATATCCTAGATTATTTTTTATATAACCGTATATGTATTAAAGTAAATAAGAGAAGTTGAAAAATATATCAGAAAATTTATTCTTAATATTAAAAAATTACTGATTATCTAAGAAAATGTTTATATTTTGGAAAATCTTAGTGGGAAATTTTTGCCAAGTTAAAATTGGAATGTTTAATTATTGGAAACCGAGAAAGCTAAATACAAAATTTAAATTTTATTAACCGTTTCCATAAAGAAGGTGTACATGAAACATTTTAATAGATAAAATTAAAACTGGCAATGATGTATAGTTTTCAACCGATTTCGAATGTGTTAATTAAAATATTCAAAGAGTCCTAATTTTACAATAACAAAATGATTGTGCTTTCTAGCCTCTATGGCCTAGTAGAATCAGTGCGTGCATTTCAACCCGCTAGTTCTAGGTCAAAATTAAGCTGGAACATGTTATTTTTGTGGTACCAACTAGTGGTTTCATGCTACAAGGGTGGCATAGAATTTCGGAGGTTGGCGTGATTAAACAAAAATACGTGGGTGTTATTGCAATTTAATAAAATAAGGCTGTAAATACTTTCATATCGTTTTAAACAAGTTCAAACGCTTATAAAAATTATAAATATGGCTATATCACATTATATTTTTTTAAAATAAAATAAATATATTTCAAAGAGGAATCAATTTACAAACATATATTCTTATCTTTATTTTAAAAATCTAAAACCTATTAAGATAATTTAAACTATAAACCCCCAAATAAAAATATGTTAAAAATTAAATGGATGGAGTTTATTTTTCTAAAGTTTACTAATATTATTTAATTATTTCTATATATATTTTGTGCATTTCTGATAATCGAATTTAAGACTTGGTTGAGCCGTGTAAGGCTGAGCCGTGAGCACAGCCAGTGGAAACTTAAAAAATAAATTAAATTTTAATACGAGCTGGCACATACCTTAGCTCGAATAATATTTTCGTTACTATCTACTTTTTTTTGAAGATTTAATTTGGCAATTGATATGAAATTAATTTTAAAAAATAAAAGGTTTTTAAAAAATAAGGATATGGGAAAATATTAGTATTAATATTTTTATATATTTTTTTAAATATAATAAAATACAAATTATTAAACTGTAAGTTATTGCTGAATATTATATTCAAAGCCTATGGACTTATTTCTTATAAACATTTTAAAGATTTTGAGAAACGGGCAGAACAGAACCTGTTATTTAAAAATATTGCCAGAAATTATGATTTTGATTGTCTGTTAGACCCTTCATCTAGAGCAATCTCGTTATACCTAACTTCATGATTCGATGACTGAAATAAAGGATTCAATCATAAGGATGTATGTTGTAAAAGATAGTATCCCTATTAGTAACTCCCTCAAAATTTCAAAGAAAATGCATCATAAGCCCAGTGTTAAAAGATACTGAATTATACAATCTTCTTTAATGTTATATTTATATATCTATTTGGACACATATGAGCGCTCAGTTTATCTATTTTATGTTCTAAAATTTTATTCCTAACGTTTCTGTGCTATTAATTTTATTGAGATAAAAAATTTATTACCGTGCATAGGCCATAATCAGATAGTTTGATATGGCCATCGGAGCACAATAGAATATTTTCCGGTTTAACGTCTCTATGGATGATTCCTGGGTAGAAAAATATTAAATTTTAATAAAATTAACAAAAAAAATATTATTTTTAATTCCAAAATTGGTAAATAATTTTACTATAAAAATGTTACCTCTACTGTGTAGGTGGTGGAGTGCTAAGGTTATCTCCGCCGCATAGAAACGAGCATGGTGCTCGGGTAGTGTAGAGTTAGGTTGATGTCGGAGGTGACGATGGAGGTCTCCACCGTCAACGTACTCCATGATGAAGGCGTAACTGTAAATTAATAGATAAATAATTATCTTTAATTATTAAAATATTTTTATATTCTCAATTTAATAAATATTTTTATAAATATATAAACTTATATTAAAGTATAAAATACATACTTCATAGGGGTGTGGTAGTAGGCGAATAACTCAACCATAAATGGGAGTTTTTTAGTTTTATCGAAAACTAACTTTTCTCTATGAATTAGCCTTTTGCTGTAGGCATCCTATTTATAAAAAATATAGTCAATATTTAATAATACGAATCAAATGTAGAATGGAGGTTAGTAACTATAAAGCTTAAATATTATATGGTTATTAGACATTAATAAAATTTTGAAGAAGAACTTGATAAGCACAATTTAGAAATATTATTAAACAGCATATAAATATTAAATGATTTAATGCAAACCTCTATATCGTCACGGAATTGCTTCCGAATCACCTTTGCGGCGTATTCCTTCCCATTTGTTTTGGAACGGGCAAGGAAAACCTTAGCAGCTCCACCCTGGCCTATTAGCTTTACAAAATCGTAATCTGTGCAAATGGGTTTTATTTTTGTATCATCCTTGGAAGAATATTTAACATCCTCAACAGGATCAATAATATTATCCTCCACCTTCAATTTTTGAGGACACATTTTGAAGATGGGGTAAGAAAGGTTGTCCTTACAGGGATTAACTGACATACCTCTGACAACCCCCTCTACCCCATCTTCACAAACATTCATCTTGCCGATACCCCTATTTTCAAAACACTTTTTGAAAATAGGGTATTCCCTCACGTCGTTCATTAAAGCATTAATGACTAGGCCATCAGGCCTGATACCTTCTTTTCTTCTGCAACCAAAACATTTTCTAACACGAGACCACACATTAACCTTTTTATTATCTAAAAAATGTGCAATAAAAAAAATGGAATTTAACTAAGGAATACGATTAAATTGTACCTTTCTTTGGTGCAGTATCAACCTTCATTTTACCTAAACATAAGTCAACTAAAATATTCTTCATCATATAATTTTTTTTTGAAACAAATTTAAAAATAGTTTATAATGATCAAATTTGGAGTTAAGATTCCTTGATATAATAATACGTATTAAAGATTGAAATTTTTAAAATTGACGTATTTTAATGAATCATTATTGTTTACGATAATATATCAAATCTTTTAATTATATTTTCCGTGATAACGCTTAAATTACACATGCGTCATAATTTATAATCAATTATTAAACATGATGTATTAAGCAGCTACCAGCGGATAAAATGTTGAACTTATACGTTTTCGTTTTTAGAGTTAATTGTTTCTAACATAGTCGAAAGATATATTTATTTTTCTATACATATTATCTACAATATTTTCATTTAGTTGTAGGAGCTTGTATTCTAAAACACAATTTTTTATATCAGATTCATACCTACAATTAATTTTAGTGTTGCAAAATATTCCTTCAGATTTATAAAATTTATAAGAGGCATTCCACAATTTTATTTTTTTAGAGCTTTAATTTTAGTCATTCTATTTTAGAAATAATTGTATTTTATACAACATATATTTTTGTTGTATATAATATTTCTGATTCTGTCAATCCGAGATGTAAATATGAATATTACAAGCCTTTATATCGAAATCGTTTTATTCGAAAAAAATGCTTATTATTTAAACTTTAAATATACTTGTATTCAAATAAAACGTATAATCCCTTTATATATTTGAAACTTTTCTAAAAATAGCTTAATGTCTACCCCCTTCCTTCCCTACCCATTCCCAATAAAAGTCACGTTTTAGAACGCTGCATATGTGACACCGCTGTTTATTGATGATCTTATTTTTATAAGAAATACTGGCAACGTATCCAGAATTTATTCAAGGTGCCAACAATAAACCACTCACCTCATTGGATTTATGTGTTTCTGATTTTTTAGGGGTTATTTTTATTCTTAGCAATAATTGTTTTTTCTATAAATTATATACCGACAGGCTAAAGCACTAAAATGCCATACTTACTAATCATTAATGTGAGTTTTCAGAGTTGATGTTTCAAAGAAACATGTCTGTATTTACGTGGCTGGATATGATAGTTTTTTTTTCTGGCTTCTAATTAGTTACTTTGTTATTGGTAAAATTGATTCAAGATGTCAGATTTTTAGTATTCATCTTGCTACATGATTCGACTATGGTTAGATTCATATTCTTTAAAAATATTTAAATATTTGACCATAGAAACTATAGGCTAGATAGGTCTAATGTTGGCTTGAGCTAGTATATTAGTGAATAGAAGATGACAGCATGTTCCCAAGTTAATTTCAAACCCGCTGACGGATATCGATACCAAAGGACAAATTAAACAATCGTACCCACAATTGTAAATGATGAATTACATCTCTATAATCTCCGTTATCTTATATTTATAATTTTCGTATCATTAAAGTTATTACATTTTTTTTCTTCTTTCTATTTTCGTAAAAGCTAAATGAATTAAAATAAATAACTATATAACCTATACCTAAAGTTTATTTTATTAATAAAAATTAATTTTGATAAATTAAATACGATCCGAACCGAATAATAAATTGGCTAGACAATGCCTAATTCTGAGTCGGTCTTAAATAAAATATTTATCTTAAGATAAATTCTATTTTTTTGGATATGAATTCCAAGCACTAGACCATCCACTAATCTGATCACTAAATTCACCCGCCAAACATATAGCCTTGGCTGTATGACTAACCCTTTTGAATTTATCAGGAGCATCTTTATCACATATCAGAATCTGGTATTTGAATTCAGGGTGCTAAAAAGTTATAAATTTTAAAACTATAACCAATCCTTATTATTCTCAAATTTTCTTTGTTGAACAATATTTTGAAAGTCGGTCACAATTTTCAATTGTAAAATCACTATATTAATCTAATTTTAAAATTTATATTTTTATTTCGTATACATTAATAAATAAAAATAACATAATTTTCCTATATATATATAATTTTAATCAATCTAAAATAAATTTATAAACTAGTGTGCAACATCTTTCTCCCAAGTTATTTTCACTCAACATCGAGTATACTCATCGCGATCGTCCAGAACATGCTTGCATTCTTCTGGATCTTACAACTAATTTCCCCTCCCACCTGCTTATCAACTGGATCAAATTTTATATAATAAGAATATTGTTTTATACTGAGAAAAATATTCAATGTATTAATCTGATTAATCTTGGATATAAAGTTATATTCATAATTGAATTGTATATTTTTATGTCCGAACCACTGTTTAATACATTATCTAAAAATAAAGGGTAAAAATATTAATAAAATCTTTTCAGTTTCATTCTTATAAATTAAATAATTAGTTTTTCAAGTTTCATTTGTTTATATAAATTTTCAATATGGGAAAGCCATAATAGTGTGTTAAAAGCTTTGTAATGGAAGACTCTTCATGATATTTTAATGACCATATCGTCAGCTTGGAATGAGAAGAGAGAATTTTCCTAAATGCGAAAAGATCTTTGGCTGACATTTATAATAATTATTTTTTGGAATGGTTTATAATTCCTTATAGCAATGCACATTAAAAAAAATTCTTAAATCACTAGAATAAAATGAAAAATAAAATTATTCTAACATAAATATAAATTAGGGATTTCCCATATTGAAATAAAGGAGGATAGGAAGCTAGTTGAATTGGAAAATTACCTTTAAATAAAAGGAAAAGACGTGATTAAGTTTACAGAGTCTAAATCTAACAGAATGTGGTAAATGAAAATTAATCGCTTTAATTACGAATATAAATTTAAAGATGGGCACGGCCTAAATAGGCCTGAACTGGTTTAAAAAAATGTCAAAATGCTAACTATTTTTCCCGGTGGACAATAGATAGTGACTGGGTTTGGCTAAATAAAAATTTGAGCCAAAATTAGTTCATAGTAAAATATATTCCTGACCAGGCTGAAAATCCTTAAAAGATCTGCTTGAACTTTAATGCCGATTTTTGTTATTTGTTTGAATTATATGATATAGATATAAATATTTAATTTTTTATTACATACGATTAAACAGAGAAGTAATTCAGGGGCGTCGCTAGCCTTTACAATCTCATGGGGCTCTTCTAAAAAAAATTTTTATGGGGAGCATCGCCCCTCCCTCCATACCCCCCAATTTCGGGCCGGTTTTATATTTATATATTATTCTTTTTAAAATTTGTTAAATCTGAACAATTATTATGAATTTCATATTTTGTCATTTATTATATTATGCATACAAAATAAATTGGCATATAAACAATTAAAACAATACAAGACATTTATAAAGATAATATTTTTTAATACAAAATCTATTTATTATAGTATACAATATTTTCGATTGCTGATATATGCGTCTAAAGAATTACAAGTGATAAAAAAGGTTAATTAATTCATACATATGCCTCAATTGATAATGGTTTTTAAAAACCACATAAGATATAATTCTTAGCAACTTACATTGACAAAAGGTCATGAAACTAATATAACTTTCTGTTACCATCAATGTTTTATAGAATGGACTAATAAGAAAAAATTTATAGGCCTTACTAAATTAACAATTCTTGAAGAAGAGAATATAAACGACCAATCCAAATCATAAAACTATATAGTGGTTAGAGCGTATGATGGCAGCTAGATAAGTAATCAAGAAAATTATTGTGAGATTATAAATTTCTAAAAGATTATCTTCCATTTTTAATGATATATAAACGACTGCACAGTTGACCATTACTGCATATCTAAAATATGCAATCATATGTTCTCAGCAGCTGTAGTAATAATATTAAATTACATACCCACACAAATAATAGATGCTGGTTAATTTGCAGTAATGGCCATGACACTCACGATGTAAGCTAGTATCAGAATTTATTATGTTGGATAAATTGATAAAATAAAAACACTAAATTCTTTTGAAGAAATAATTGTGCAAATATATTGAGGCCTTGAGTTATTTAAACACGGCAAGGATGCCATATTAGAAATGAAACATTTTGACACTATAAAATAAGGACCAGAATGATATGATAAAACAATTAAGATTTTGTCGCACCACCTCTAGTTGGTATATTATATCTTAAAATAATAGTAATTTGTAAAAATATCAAAAACTTCTATTAAATATTTAACTATAAACTGTTTTTTGATAAAGAAAAAAATAGATTTCATAACGTAAAAATGAAAAGAAAAGATATCAAATTTATTACATCCATTTTAAGATGAATAATAAAACGTTTAATTTTTAAAATATTTATAACTAAATAGATGGCGTTAAAAACTTGAAGGCAATTTTTACTATATTTATTATCAAAAGCATTTATTAGTAAAATTCATTATAATATTAGCTGTAGTATATTATAACTGTCAAATACGTCGATAAAAGTGGCATTTTATCTAATATTTTATAAACAACTGTATATAATAGAGGATCTTAACTATATGTCTACTTTCTTACTTTTTAATATACTTATTTGGACCTTGAAAATATTCTTAGGAATAGGTATGATAATAAATTTTAAAAATAAATATAGTTGATTAGTTATTTTGAACTCTGCTAATTACAATATTAAATTTTTAGTTTTCAATTAATAAATGATTATATTTATTTAATTAAGGTTATAAAATAATTTAAATAATAATAGCCAATTAAGCTTCAACTGTTAATGATAAATTAATATTAAGTGAGTGATATTGATATTCTATTTTTAACACAAAATTTGATTGCTAGCTATAATTTATATGTATTAATTTAATCTAATATTTAAAATAGTATTCATTTAATAAATATTTAGATAATCTTATTAATTTGTAAATAATAAAATTAAATCTATTTTCTTTAGAATTATAAAAGAAATCTTTCAGGGGGCAATCAAAATAATTTATTTTAGTTCAAGGGGTTAAGATTCCATTAAAAAAAAATTTTTTTTGCTTCAGGGGGCTCTAGCCCCGGCGCCCTCCCCCTAGCGACGCCACTGTAGTAATTTTTATTTTCAAATTGTTAATTTTAGAATTATTTCAAAATTAAAAAGATTTACATTTTGTTACTAATTTTTGTTAAAATTGTACCTGTGTTTTAGTGAACTTAAAAATTATTATTTTTTAGAAGGTTAAGTAAAAAAATATCGCCAATTCTTAAACAATATTTGGCGAACATTACTAAAAATAGAAACACCTAATACAATATAGAGAAAGTCATTTGTTCGCAAATATATAATTTTTAAAAAATAATAAACTTTTTAAAATAATCAGTAAATGTAATTTTAATCATAAACTAAGAACTTTACAAGTTACCATAAGAGTTTCATGCATCGGGCTTAAAAATATTTATAGAGATCTGCGTTGAACCCCGATTTTTGTTATATATTAATTGTTTTAATTGTATTCTATAGTTATAAATAATTTTTTATTACAAACGATTAAACAGTAAAGTTTAAATTATTTTGAAATAATTTTTTAATATTGTTATTAGCAATGAATTATTATGAATGTCCACCTTCACTTCGCTGAAAATTTTAATCAATATTTAAGATATCATTAAATAATTAATGGGGATTTTTTTAAAATCTTTTTACCCGATGAAAATGCCTAATTTTTTTAAAAATATTATTCAAAAATAATACTACTAAAAGGAAATATAAACCGTTAAATATTCCTCAATAATGATAATTATTATAAAAATATAAAGTAATATGTATATCAAGAAAAATATTTTTCGACATTTATTGATACATTACATTTATTAGACATAATATTAACATTCTTTATATATTATGTAATTTTTTCAATAATCAATATGAATGACACGTTGTGACACATGCCTTATCTGCTTATAAAAACTTTATAAGCTTCTTTAATCAATCATAATCGATGTTATAAATGTGATTATAAAGCATTTTGCGTGTTCCAGTTAAAAAAAACTATACTAAATCAAATGTAATCAAAACTAACGTTCCAATTTTGGCTGAAAATATAATAATGGAAAGTTGATCGGATTTCAATAAATAAGACGTTTTTATCACAAAATTGTTATCAATATTGTGAGTTTTTAATTTTAAAATATTCTAATTCCTTCGATTTGTTGATCACGTCGCATTGCTATCTGGTGAAGGAAGGGTGGTTAATAAGTTTGTATTTCTGTTTCATTGGCTATCTTGAATTGAGTATTATTAGATGATGGAAAGGATACGTAGGATGAGAGCTTCGCCGATATCATTTTTGGAGTAGTATCATCGTCATGCATTAATTTTGGAAGATTTCTATTATTAGCATTAGTTTCCGATTTCTCTATAATGGCTTATATGAGTAACTAGGCCTTGCTTCTTTATAGGGATATCTAGTTCTGAAGGTTTTGACTTAGCCAGAGATTTTATCGCTGGTGGCTTTATGTCAAAGTCAGTCTTATTCTCACTAGGATATAATTTAGAATTATATGATAATACAAAATGTTAAATTTTATATAATACAATCTCTCTAAATATTCAAACAAATCCTTATAGATAAAATACAGCTAAAAAATTAACTCTTCATCCCTCTTTTTTTTCTTCGGTTTAAGTTTTTCATCATCTTTATCTAATATATCGATAATAAACAAAAAATCACTTTTTAAATTAAGACAATGCCAAAAAAATCAAAATTAAACAATCTATATTAACCAATAAATAGGATGTATACCATCGTCACACGATGTTTGACAATCTTCCAAATAATCTGAAGCTTCAGTACTATCTAAGAGGCTCCTTATTTTTACTTTTCCCCCAATTTATTTCTTTTTTTTCTTATTGGGCCCAACTTTATCGTCATCTTCCGTCAAATACTATATATTGGAATCCCTTTCTTTCGTGCTTTAGCCTTTAAGTTTTTCTTAACAGTCTGCAAAGATGTCATATAATCTGGTGCCCGCGAATTTCTGAGTTCTCAATAGGGCATCTGATGTAATAGTAGGTTGTAATAACCGCCATTTAAGCTATTTATGGCAGTATTAACCAAGATTACGTCATTCAGTAATCTATTTCCGTCAGTAAAAAGGGTCCTATGAGATGTAAAAAATTTTCATAAAAGTTCTTTAAAGCTCGCTCTATAATTAATGTAGTATTGTTATCCTATTTCTAATAGTGATTTTGAATCGTCGATAAGAATTTTAGGAGAGTATTTTTTGTCTAATATTTGAGGGAATATTGGGTTCATTTAATATCCTAGGATTGTATTTGTACTGTATGGGTATACTATCACTGGGATTAATCCATTCCTCGAAATTCCTAAGTATGAGAACTATCATTTTGGACGTGTGGAAGCATTCCAAACCCCCCTATAGTTGCGGGTGCAACAATGTTTCAGGTTTATAGGGGGGTGTCAATTTCATTTCTTCCAGCTTAAAAGGTTAAAAAAAACATATAAATAAATAATGAAACTCAAAAAGATAAGCAATGTAATTTTACCAGATTCCACTCAATTGTTTTGAAGAATTGGTGTGATTTTATATTGGAAAACCCATTTTCATCTCCTCCTAATCTTTTTTTGGGATCCTATCAATTATATATGATGCATATATTTATGAGTTAAGGCAGTTATAAATTGAATTTTTTAAAAATTTGTTTATGAAAACTTTAATAAAAATAAATAATAAGCTTTTATTTTAATATACGAATAAACATATCAAAAATACATCACTAGAAAAGTTTAAAAATTTAACATTAGATTTTTTTCAGTTTTAAATTCAGAAAATTTTTTAATTTCTTAAAGCATATTTAGAAAATAAACTTAATTTTATCGTTCATCTGAATTTTACTGATATAATGTTTTAAAATAAAATTTAATTATTTATATCAAACCTCTGTCAAGAATCCTCTGATGATGGAGGAGGCTTTGAAGGAAATGGATATAGGGATTTTCACCCTTCCATATTTAGCTAAATAAAATAAAATATATATTAAATTTATTTATTTTCTTTATAATTGGAAATTAAATTTTGATATTCAATGATAATTTATTGAGTTTAAATATTTTTTATCAAATTTCATTAAAGTATAAGTAATTATTGAACCTTGTAAACGATAGTGGTCATCGTTGTGAGAGGGCTTGGCTTCTAGGCCAAAGGGGAGTTTGCCAACCAACATTTCGTACAAAACTACCCCTAAGGCCCACCAATCTATGCTATAGCCTTTCAATTTTAAGTAAATAAATAGTTTTAAAATTTTAGATAACGACATTTTTAAAATATATTTTAATTATGTAAATATTATGATTTTTTTCTTACTAAATCCAGAAGTTATACTAGCTCTACGATATATTTTATTATTAGAAATAGAAATTTTTTTTGTTAAATAAAAGGATAAAATGCAATGTTTACTATAATATGGATCGAATGAAACTTCGGGTGCCTTGTAGTAGACAGTCCCGACTCGCAGAGATTTTCGTCTTTCGATGAAACTTGGTAGAATATCCTAGATTATTTTTTATATAACCGTATATGTATTAAAGTAAATAAGAGAAGTTGAAAAATATATCAGAAAATTTATTCTTAATATTAAAAAATTACTGATTATCTAAGAAAATGTTTATATTTTGGAAAATCTTAGTGGGAAATTTTTGCCAAGTTAAAATTGGAATGTTTAATTATTGGAAACCGAGAAAGCTAAATACAAAATTTAAATTTTATTAACCGTTTCCATAAAGAAGGTGTACATGAAACATTTTAATAGATAAAATTAAAACTGGCAATGATGTATAGTTTTCAACCGATTTCGAATGTGTTAATTAAAATATTCAAAGAGTCCTAATTTTACAATAACAAAATGATTGTGCTTTCTAGCCTCTATGGCCTAGTAGAATCAGTGCGTGCATTTCAACCCGCTAGTTCTAGGTCAAAATTAAGCTGGAACATGTTATTTTTGTGGTATCAACTAGTGGTTTCATGCTACAAGGGTGGCATAGAATTTCGGAGGTTGGCGTGATTAAACAAAAATACGTGGGTGTTATTGCAATTTAATAAAATAAGGCTGTTAATACTTTCATATCGTTTTAAACAAGTTCAAACGCTTATAAAAATTATAAATATGGCTATATCACATTATATTTTTTTAAAATAAAATAAATATATTTCAAAGAGGAATCAATTTACAAACATATATTCTTATCTTTATTTTAAAAATCTAAAACCTATTAAGATAATTTAAACTATAAACCCCCAAATAAAAATATGTTAAAAATTAAATGGATGGAGTTTATTTTTCTAAAGTTTACTAATATTATTTAATTATTTCTATATATATTTTGTGCATTTCTGATAATCGAATTTAAGACATGGTTGAGCCGTGTAAGGCTGAGCCGTGAGCACAGCCAGTGGAAACTTAAAAAATAAATTAAATTTTAATACGAGCTGGCACATACCTTAGCTCGAATAATATTTTCGTTACTATCTACTTTTTTTTGAAGATTTAATTTGGCAATTGATATGAAATTAATTTTAAAAAATAAAAGGTTTTTAAAAAATAAGGATATGGGAAAATATTAGTATTAATATTTTTATATATTTTTTTAAATATAATAAAATACAAATTATTAAACTGTAAGTTATTGCTGAATATTATATTCAAAGCCTATGGACTTATTTCTTATAAACATTTTAAAGATTTTGAGAAACGGGCAGAACAGAACCTGTTATTTAAAAATATTGCCAGAAATTATGATTTTGATTGTCTGTTAGACCCTTCATCTAGAGCAATCTCGTTATACCTAACTTCATGATTCGATGACTGAAATAAAGGATTCAATCATAAGGATGTATGTTGTAAAAGATAGTATCCCTATTAGTAACTCCCTCAAAATTTCAAAGAAAATGCATCATAAGCCCAGTGTTAAAAGATACTGAATTATACAATCTTCTTTAATGTTATATTTATATATCTATTTAGACACATATGAGCGCTCAGTTTATCTATTTTATGTTCTAAAATTTTATTCCTAACGTTTCTGTGCTATTAATTTTATTGAGATAAAAAATTTATTACCGTGCATAGGCCATAATCAGATAGTTTGATATGGCCATCGGAGCACAATAGAATATTTTCCGGTTTAACGTCTCTATGGATGATTCCTGGGTAGAAAAATATTAAATTTTAATAAAATTAACAAAAAAAATATTATTTTTAATTCCAAAATTGGTAAATAATTTTACTATAAAAATGTTACCTCTACTGTGTAGGTGGTGGAGTGCTAAGGTTATCTCCGCCGCATAGAAACGAGCATGGTGCTCGGGTAGTGTAGAGTTAGGTTGATGTCGGAGGTGACGATGGAGGTCTCCACCGTCAACGTACTCCATGATGAAGGCGTAACTGTAAATTAATAGATAAATAATTATCTTTAATTATTAAAATATTTTTATATTCTCAATTTAATAAATATTTTTATAAATATATAAACTTATATTAAAGTATAAAATACATACTTCATAGGGGTGTGGTAGTAGGCGAATAACTCAACCATAAATGGGAGTTTTTTAGTTTTATCGAAAACTAACTTTTCTCTATGAATTAGCCTTTTGCTGTAGGCATCCTATTTATAAAAAATATAGTCAATATTTAATAATACGAATCAAATGTAGAATGGAGGTTAGTAACTATAAAGCTTAAATATTATATGGTTATTAGACATTAATAAAATTTTGAAGAAGAACTTGATAAGCACAATTTAGAAATATTATTAAACAGCATATAAATATTAAATGATTTAATGCAAACCTCTATATCGTCACGGAATTGCTTCCGAATCACCTTTGCGGCGTATTCCTTCCCATTTGTTTTGGAACGGGCAAGGAAAACCTTAGCAGCTCCACCCTGGCCTATTAGCTTTACAAAATCGTAATCTGTGCAAATGGGTTTTATTTTTGTATCATCCTTGGAAGAATATTTAACATCCTCAACAGGATCAATAATATTATCCTCCACCTTCAATTTTTGAGGACACATTTTGAAGATGGGGTAAGAAAGGTTGTCCTTACAGGGATTAACTGACATACCTCTGACAACCCCCTCTACCCCATCTTCACAAACATTCATCTTGCCGATACCCCTATTTTCAAAACACTTTTTGAAAATAGGGTATTCCCTCACGTCGTTCATTAAAGCATTAATGACTAGGCCATCAGGCCTGATACCTTCTTTTCTTCTGCAACCAAAACATTTTCTAACACGAGACCACACATTAACCTTTTTATTATCTAAAAAATGTGCAATAAAAAAAATGGAATTTAACTAAGGAATACGATTAAATTGTACCTTTCTTTGGTGCAGTATCAACCTTCATTTTACCTAAACATAAGTCAACTAAAATATTCTTCATCATATAATTTTTTTTTGAAACAAATTTAAAAATAGTTTATAATGATCAAATTTGGAGTTAAGATTCCTTGATATAATAATACGTATTAAAGATTGAAATTTTTAAAATTGACGTATTTTAATGAATCATTATTGTTTACGATAATATATCAAATCTTTTAATTATATTTTCCGTGATAACGCTTAAATTACACATGCGTCATAATTTATAATCAATTATTAAACATGATGTATTAAGCAGCTACCAGCGGATAAAATGTTGAACTTATACGTTTTCGTTTTTAGAGTTAATTGTTTCTAACATAGTCGAAAGATATATTTATTTTTCTATACATATTATCTACAATATTTTCATTTAGTTGTAGGAGCTTGTATTCTAAAACACAATTTTTTATATCAGATTCATACCTACAATTAATTTTAGTGTTGCAAAATATTCCTTCAGATTTATAAAATTTATAAGAGGCATTCCACAATTTTATTTTTTTAGAGCTTTAATTTTAGTCATTCTATTTTAGAAATAATTGTATTTTATACAACATATATTTTTGTTGTATATAATATTTCTGATTCTGTCAATCCGAGATGTAAATATGAATATTACAAGCCTTTATATCGAAATCGTTTTATTCGAAAAAAATGCTTATTATTTAAACTTTAAATATACTTGTATTCAAATAAAACGTATAATCCCTTTATATATTTGAAACTTTTCTAAAAATAGCTTAATGTCTACCCCCTTCCTTCCCTACCCATTCCCAATAAAAGTCACGTTTTAGAACGCTGCATATGTGACACCGCTGTTTATTGATGATCTTATTTTTATAAGAAATACTGGCAACGTATCCAGAATTTATTCAAGGTGCCAACAATAAACCACTCACCTCATTGGATTTATGTGTTTCTGATTTTTTAGGGGTTATTTTTATTCTTAGCAATAATTGTTTTTTCTATAAATTATATACCGACAGGCTAAAGCACTAAAATGCCACACTTACTAATCATTAATGTGAGTTTTCAGAGTTGATGTTTCAAAGAAACATGTCTGTATTTACGTGGCTGGATATGATAGTTTTTTTTTCTGGCTTCTAATTAGTTACTTTGTTATTGGTAAAATTG
>NW_027051035.1:0-29102 GCF_954871325.1 Gordionus sp. m RMFG-2023 | reverse complement strand
CCAAAAAAAGATTAGGAGGAGATGAAAATGGGTTTTCCAATATAAAATCACACCAATTCTTCAAAACAATTGAGTGGAATCTGGTAAAATTACATTGCTTATCTTTTTGAGTTTCATTATTTATTTATATGTTTTTTTTAACCTTTTAAGCTGGAAGAAATGAAATTGACACCCCCCTATAAACCTGAAACATTGTTGCACCCGCAACTATAGGGGGGTTTGGAATGCTTCCACACGTCCAAAATGATAGTTCTCATACTTAGGAATTTCGAGGAATGGATTAATCCCAGTGATAGTATACCCATACAGTACAAATACAATCCTAGGATATTAAATGAACCCAATATTCCCTCAAATATTAGACAAAAAATACTCTCCTAAAATTCTTATCGACGATTCAAAATCACTATTAGAAATAGGATAACAATACTACATTAATTATAGAGCGAGCTTTAAAGAACTTTTATGAAAATTTTTTACATCTCATAGGACCCTTTTTACTGACGGAAATAGATTACTGAATGACGTAATCTTGGTTAATACTGCCATAAATAGCTTAAATGGCGGTTATTACAACCTACTATTACATCAGATGCCCTATTGAGAACTCAGAAATTCGCGGGCACCAGATTATATGACATCTTTGCAGACTGTTAAGAAAAACTTAAAGGCTAAAGCACGAAAGAAAGGGATTCCAATATATAGTATTTGACGGAAGATGACGATAAAGTTGGGCCCAATAAGAAAAAAAGGAAATAAATTGGGGGAAAAGTAAAAATAAGGAGCCTCTTAGATAGTACTGAAGCTTCAGATTATTTGGAAGATTGTCAAACATCGTGTGACGATGGTATACATCCTATTTATTGGTTAATATAGATTGTTTAATTTTGATTTTTTTGGCATTGTCTTAATTTAAAAAGTGATTTTTTGTTTATTATCGATATATTAGATAAAGATGATGAAAAACTTAAACCGAAGAAAAAAAAGAGGGATGAAGAGTTAATTTTTTAGCTGTATTTTATCTATAAGGATTTGTTTGAATATTTAGAGAGATTGTATTATATAAAATTTAACATTTTGTATTATCATATAATTCTAAATTATATCCTAGTGAGAATAAGACTGACTTTGACATAAAGCCACCAGCGATAAAATCTCTGGCTAAGTCAAAACCTTCAGAACTAGATATCCCTATAAAGAAGCAAGGCCTAGTTACTCATATAAGCCATTATAGAGAAATCGGAAACTAATGCTAATAATAGAAATCTTCCAAAATTAATGCATGACGATGATACTACTCCAAAAATGATATCGGCGAAGCTCTCATCCTACGTATCCTTTCCATCATCTAATAATACTCAATTCAAGATAGCCAATGAAACAGAAATACAAACTTATTAACCACCCTTCCTTCACCAGATAGCAATGCGACGTGATCAACAAATCGAAGGAATTAGAATATTTTAAAATTAAAAACTCACAATATTGATAACAATTTTGTGATAAAAACGTCTTATTTATTGAAATCCGATCAACTTTCCATTATTATATTTTCAGCCAAAATTGGAACGTTAGTTTTGATTACATTTGATTTAGTATAGTTTTTTTTAACTGGAACACGCAAAATGCTTTATAATCACATTTATAACATCGATTATGATTGATTAAAGAAGCTTATAAAGTTTTTATAAGCAGATAAGGCATGTGTCACAACGTGTCATTCATATTGATTATTGAAAAAATTACATAATATATAAAGAATGTTAATATTATGTCTAATAAATGTAATGTATCAATAAATGTCGAAAAATATTTTTCTTGATATACATATTACTTTATATTTTTATAATAATTATCATTATTGAGGAATATTTAACGGTTTATATTTCCTTTTAGTAGTATTATTTTTGAATAATATTTTTAAAAAAATTAGGCATTTTCATCGGGTAAAAAGATTTTAAAAAAATCCCCATTAATTATTTAATGATATCTTAAATATTGATTAAAATTTTCAGCGAAGTGAAGGTGGACATTCATAATAATTCATTGCTAATAACAATATTAAAAAATTATTTCAAAATAATTTAAACTTTACTGTTTAATCGTTTGTAATAAAAAATTATTTATAACTATAGAATACAATTAAAACAATTAATATATAACAAAAATCGGGGTTCAACGCAGATCTCTATAAATATTTTTAAGCCCGATGCATGAAACTCTTATGGTAACTTGTAAAGTTCTTAGTTTATGATTAAAATTACATTTACTAATTATTTTAAAAAGTTTATTATTTTTTAAAAATTATATATTTGCGAACAAATGACTTTCTCTATATTGTATTAGGTGTTTCTATTTTTAGTAATGTTCGCCAAATATTGTTTAAGAATTGGCGATATTTTTTTACTTAACCTTCTAAAAAATAATAATTTTTAAGTTCACTAAAACACAGGTACAATTTTAACAAAAATTAGTAACAAAATGTAAATCTTTTTAATTTTGAAATAATTCTAAAATTAACAATTTGAAAATAAAAATTACTACAGTGGCGTCGCTAGGGGGAGGGCGCCGGGGCTAGAGCCCCCTGAAGCAAAAAAAATTTTTTTTTAATGGAATCTTAACCCCTTGAACTAAAATAAATTATTTTGATTGCCCCCTGAAAGATTTCTTTTATAATTCTAAAGAAAATAGATTTAATTTTATTATTTACAAATTAATAAGATTATCTAAATATTTATTAAATGAATACTATTTTAAATATTAGATTAAATTAATACATATAAATTATAGCTAGCAATCAAATTTTGTGTTAAAAATAGAATATCAATATCACTCACTTAATATTAATTTATCATTAACAGTTGAAGCTTAATTGGCTATTATTATTTAAATTATTTTATAACCTTAATTAAATAAATATAATCATTTATTAATTGAAAACTAAAAATTTAATATTGTAATTAGCAGAGTTCAAAATAACTAATCAACTATATTTATTTTTAAAATTTATTATCATACCTATTCCTAAGAATATTTTCAAGGTCCAAATAAGTATATTAAAAAGTAAGAAAGTAGACATATAGTTAAGATCCTCTATTATATACAGTTGTTTATAAAATATTAGGTAAAATGCCACTTTTATCGACGTATTTGACAGTTATAATATACTACAGCTAATATTATAATGAATTTTACTAATAAATGCTTTTGATAATAAATATAGTAAAAATTGCCTTCAAGTTTTTAACGCCATCTATTTAGTTATAAATATTTTAAAAATTAAACGTTTTATTATTCATCTTAAAATGGATGTAATAAATTTGATATCTTTTCTTTTCATTTTTACGTTATGAAATCTATTTTTTTCTTTATCAAAAAACAGTTTATAGTTAAATATTTAATAGAAGTTTTTGATATTTTTACAAATTACTATTATTTTAAGATATAATATACCAACTAGAGGTGGTGCGACAAAATCTTAATTGTTTTATCATATCATTCTGGTCCTTATTTTATAGTGTCAAAATGTTTCATTTCTAATATGGCATCCTTGCCGTGTTTAAATAACTCAAGGCCTCAATATATTTGCACAATTATTTCTTCAAAAGAATTTAGTGTTTTTATTTTATCAATTTATCCAACATAATAAATTCTGATACTAGCTTACATCGTGAGTGTCATGGCCATTACTGCAAATTAACCAGCATCTATTATTTGTGTGGGTATGTAATTTAATATTATTACTACAGCTGCTGAGAACATATGATTGCATATTTTAGATATGCAGTAATGGTCAACTGTGCAGTCGTTTATATATCATTAAAAATGGAAGATAATCTTTTAGAAATTTATAATCTCACAATAATTTTCTTGATTACTTATCTAGCTGCCATCATACGCTCTAACCACTATATAGTTTTATGATTTGGATTGGTCGTTTATATTCTCTTCTTCAAGAATTGTTAATTTAGTAAGGCCTATAAATTTTTTCTTATTAGTCCATTCTATAAAACATTGATGGTAACAGAAAGTTATATTAGTTTCATGACCTTTTGTCAATGTAAGTTGCTAAGAATTATATCTTATGTGGTTTTTAAAAACCATTATCAATTGAGGCATATGTATGAATTAATTAACCTTTTTTATCACTTGTAATTCTTTAGACGCATATATCAGCAATCGAAAATATTGTATACTATAAAAAATAGATTTTGTATTAAAAAATATTATCTTTATAAATGTCTTGTATTGTTTTAATTGTTTATATGCCAATTTATTTTGTATGCATAATATAATAAATGACAAAATATGAAATTCATAATAATTGTTCAGATTTAACAAATTTTAAAAAGAATAATATATAAATATAAAACCGGCCCGAAATTGGGGGGTATGGAGGGAGGGGCGATGCTCCCCATAAAAATTTTTTTTAGAAGAGCCCCATGAGATTGTAAAGGCTAGCGACGCCCCTGAATTACTTCTCTGTTTAATCGTATGTAATAAAAAATTAAATATTTATATCTATATCATATAATTCAAACAAATAACAAAAATCGGCATTAAAGTTCAAGCAGATCTTTTAAGGATTTTCAGCCTGGTCAGGAATATATTTTACTATGAACTAATTTTGGCTCAAATTTTTATTTAGCCAAACCTAGTCACTATCTATTGTCCACCGGGAAAAATAGTTAGCATTTTGACATTTTTTTAAGCCAGTTCAGGCCTATTTAGGCCGTGCCCATCTTTAAATTTATATTCGTAATTAAAGCGATTAATTTTCATTTACCACATTCTGTTAGATTTAGATGCTGTAAACTTAATCACGTCTTTTCCTTTTATTTAAAGGTAATTTTCCAATTCAACTAGCTTCCTATCCTCCTTTATTTCAATATGGGAAATCCCTAATTTATATTTATGTTAGAATAATTTTATTTTTCATTTTATTCTAGTGATTTAAGAATTTTTTTTAATGTGCATTGCTATAAGGAATTATAAACCATTCCAAAAAATAATTATTATAAATGTCAGCCAAAGATCTTTTCGCATTTAGGAAAATTCTCTCTTCTCATTCCAAGCTGACGATATGGTCATTAAAATATCATGAAGAGTCTTCCATTACAAAGCTTTTAACACACTATTATGGCTTTCCCATATTGAAAATTTATATAAACAAATGAAACTTGAAAAACTAATTATTTAATTTATAAGAATGAAACTGAAAAGATTTTATTAATATTTTTACCCTTTATTTTTAGATAATGTATTAAACAGTGGTTCGGACATAAAAATATACAATTCAATTATGAATATAACTTTATATCCAAGATTAATCAGATTAATACATTGAATATTTTTCTCAGTATAAAACAATATTCTTATTATATAAAATTTGATCCAGTTGATAAGCAGGTGGGAGGGGAAATTAGTTGTAAGATCCAGAAGAATGCAAGCATGTTCTGGACGATCGCGATGAGTATACTCGATGTTGAGTGAAAATAACTTGGGAGAAAGATGTTGCACACTAGTTTATAAATTTATTTTAGATTGATTAAAATTATATATATATAGGAAAATTATGTTATTTTTATTTATTAATGTATACGAAATAAAAATATAAATTTTGAAATTAGATTAATGTAGTGATTTTACAATTGAAATTTGTGACCGACTTTCAAAATATTGTTCAACAAAGAAAATTTGAGAATAATAAGGATTGGTTATAGTTTTAAAATTTATAACTTTTTAGCACCCTGAATTCAAATACCAGATTCTGATATGTGATAAAGATGCTCCTGATAAATTCAAAAGGGTTAGTCATACAGCCAAGGCTATATGTTTGGCGGGTGAATTTAGTGATCAGATTAGTGGATGGTCTAGTGCTTGGAATTCATATCCAAAAAAATAGAATTTATCTTAAGATATATATTTTATTTAAGACCGACTCAGAATTAGGCATTGTCTAGCCAATTTATTATTCGGTTCGGATCGTATTTAATTTATCAAAATTAATTTTTATTAATAAAATAAACTTTAGGTATAGGTTATATAGTTATTTATTTTAATTCATTTAGCTTTTACGAAAATAGAAAGAAGAAAAAAAATGTAATAACTTTAATGATACGAAAATTATAAATATAAGATAACGGAGATTATAGAGATGTAATTCATCATTTACAATTGTGGGTACGATTGTTTAATTTGTCCTTTGGTATCGATATCCGTCAGCGGGTTTGAAATTAACTTGGGAACATGCTGTCATCTTCTATTCACTAATATACTAGCTCAAGCCAACATTAGACCTATCTAGCCTATAGTTTCTATGGTCAAATATATAAATATTTTTAAAGAATATGAATCTAACCATAGTCGAATCATGTAGCAAGATGAATACTAAAAATCTGACATCTTGAATCAATTTTACCAATAACAAAGTAACTAATTAGAAGCCAGAAAAAAAAACTATCATATCCAGCCACGTAAATACAGACATGTTTCTTTGAAACATCAACTCTGAAAACTCACATTAATGATTAGTAAGTGTGGCATTTTAGTGCTTTAGCCTGTCGGTATATAATTTATAGAAAAAACAATTATTGCTAAGAATAAAAATAACCCCTAAAAAATCAGAAACACATAAATCCAATGAGGTGAGTGGTTTATTGTTGGCACCTTGAATAAATTCTGGATACGTTGCCAGTATTTCTTATAAAAATAAGATCATCAATAAACAGCGGTGTCACATATGCAGCGTTCTAAAACGTGACTTTTATTGGGAATGGGTAGGGAAGGAAGGGGGTAGACATTAAGCTATTTTTAGAAAAGTTTCAAATATATAAAGGGATTATACGTTTTATTTGAATACAAGTATATTTAAAGTTTAAATAATAAGCATTTTTTTCGAATAAAACGATTTCGATATAAAGGCTTGTAATATTCATATTTACATCTCGGATTGACAGAATCAGAAATATTATATACAACAAAAATATATGTTGTATAAAATACAATTATTTCTAAAATAGAATGACTAAAATTAAAGCTCTAAAAAAATAAAATTGTGGAATGCCTCTTATAAATTTTATAAATCTGAAGGAATATTTTGCAACACTAAAATTAATTGTAGGTATGAATCTGATATAAAAAATTGTGTTTTAGAATACAAGCTCCTACAACTAAATGAAAATATTGTAGATAATATGTATAGAAAAATAAATATATCTTTCGACTATGTTAGAAACAATTAACTCTAAAAACGAAAACGTATAAGTTCAACATTTTATCCGCTGGTAGCTGCTTAATACATCATGTTTAATAATTGATTATAAATTATGACGCATGTGTAATTTAAGCGTTATCACGGAAAATATAATTAAAAGATTTGATATATTATCGTAAACAATAATGATTCATTAAAATACGTCAATTTTAAAAATTTCAATCTTTAATACGTATTATTATATCAAGGAATCTTAACTCCAAATTTGATCATTATAAACTATTTTTAAATTTGTTTCAAAAAAAAATTATATGATGAAGAATATTTTAGTTGACTTATGTTTAGGTAAAATGAAGGTTGATACTGCACCAAAGAAAGGTACAATTTAATCGTATTCCTTAGTTAAATTCCATTTTTTTTATTGCACATTTTTTAGATAATAAAAAGGTTAATGTGTGGTCTCGTGTTAGAAAATGTTTTGGTTGCAGAAGAAAAGAAGGTATCAGGCCTGATGGCCTAGTCATTAATGCTTTAATGAACGACGTGAGGGAATACCCTATTTTCAAAAAGTGTTTTGAAAATAGGGGTATCGGCAAGATGAATGTTTGTGAAGATGGGGTAGAGGGGGTTGTCAGAGGTATGTCAGTTAATCCCTGTAAGGACAACCTTTCTTACCCCATCTTCAAAATGTGTCCTCAAAAATTGAAGGTGGAGGATAATATTATTGATCCTGTTGAGGATGTTAAATATTCTTCCAAGGATGATACAAAAATAAAACCCATTTGCACAGATTACGATTTTGTAAAGCTAATAGGCCAGGGTGGAGCTGCTAAGGTTTTCCTTGCCCGTTCCAAAACAAATGGGAAGGAATACGCCGCAAAGGTGATTCGGAAGCAATTCCGTGACGATATAGAGGTTTGCATTAAATCATTTAATATTTATATGCTGTTTAATAATATTTCTAAATTGTGCTTATCAAGTTCTTCTTCAAAATTTTATTAATGTCTAATAACCATATAATATTTAAGCTTTATAGTTACTAACCTCCATTCTACATTTGATTCGTATTATTAAATATTGACTATATTTTTTATAAATAGGATGCCTACAGCAAAAGGCTAATTCATAGAGAAAAGTTAGTTTTCGATAAAACTAAAAAACTCCCATTTATGGTTGAGTTATTCGCCTACTACCACACCCCTATGAAGTATGTATTTTATACTTTAATATAAGTTTATATATTTATAAAAATATTTATTAAATTGAGAATATAAAAATATTTTAATAATTAAAGATAATTATTTATCTATTAATTTACAGTTACGCCTTCATCATGGAGCACGTTGACGGTGGAGACCTCCATCGTCACCTCCGACATCAACCTAACTCTACACTACCCGAGCACCATGCTCGTTTCTATGCGGCGGAGATAACCTTAGCACTCCACCACCTACACAGTAGAGGTAACATTTTTATAGTAAAATTATTTACCAATTTTGGAATTAAAAATAATATTTTTTTTGTTAATTTTATTAAAATTTAATATTTTTCTACCCAGGAATCATCCATAGAGACGTTAAACCGGAAAATATTCTATTGTGCTCCGATGGCCATATCAAACTATCTGATTATGGCCTATGCACGGTAATAAATTTTTTATCTCAATAAAATTAATAGCACAGAAACGTTAGGAATAAAATTTTAGAACATAAAATAGATAAACTGAGCGCTCATATGTGTCTAAATAGATATATAAATATAACATTAAAGAAGATTGTATAATTCAGTATCTTTTAACACTGGGCTTATGATGCATTTTCTTTGAAATTTTGAGGGAGTTACTAATAGGGATACTATCTTTTACAACATACATCCTTATGATTGAATCCTTTATTTCAGTCATCGAATCATGAAGTTAGGTATAACGAGATTGCTCTAGATGAAGGGTCTATCAGACAATCAAAATCATAATTTCTGGCAATATTTTTAAATAACAGGTTCTGTTCTGCCCGTTTCTCAAAATCTTTAAAATGTTTATAAGAAATAAGTCCATAGGCTTTGAATATAATATTCAGCAATAACTTACAGTTTAATAATTTGTATTTTATTATATTTAAAAAAATATATAAAAATATTAATACTAATATTTTCCCATATCCTTATTTTTTAAAAACCTTTTATTTTTTAAAATTAATTTCATATCAATTGCCAAATTAAATCTTCAAAAAAAAGTAGATAGTAACGAAAATATTATTCGAGCTAAGGTATGTGCCAGCTCGTATTAAAATTTAATTTATTTTTTAAGTTTCCACTGGCTGTTCTCACGGCTCAGCCTTACACGGCTCAACCAAGTCTTAAATTCGATTATCAGAAATGCACAAAATATATATAGAAATAATTAAATAATATTAGTAAACTTTAGAAAAATAAACTCCATCCATTTAATTTTTAACATATTTTTATTTGGGGGTTTATAGTTTAAATTATCTTAATAGGTTTTAGATTTTTAAAATAAAGATAAGAATATATGTTTGTAAATTGATTCCTCTTTGAAATATATTTATTTTATTTTAAAAAAATATAATGTGATATAGCCATATTTATAATTTTTATAAGCGTTTGAACTTGTTTAAAACGATATGAAAGTATTAACAGCCTTATTTTATTAAATTGCAATAACACCCACGTATTTTTGTTTAATCACGCCAACCTCCGAAATTCTATGCCACCCTTGTAGCATGAAACCACTAGTTGATACCACAAAAATAACATGTTCCAGCTTAATTTTGACCTAGAACTAGCGGGTTGAAATGCACGCACTGATTCTACTAGGCCATAGAGGCTAGAAAGCACAATCATTTTGTTATTGTAAAATTAGGACTCTTTGAATATTTTAATTAACACATTCGAAATCGGTTGAAAACTATACATCATTGCCAGTTTTAATTTTATCTATTAAAATGTTTCATGTACACCTTCTTTATGGAAACGGTTAATAAAATTTAAATTTTGTATTTAGCTTTCTCGGTTTCCAATAATTAAACATTCCAATTTTAACTTGGCAAAAATTTCCCACTAAGATTTTCCAATAAACATTTTCTTAGATAATCAGTAATTTTTTAATATTAAGAATAAATTTTCTGATATATTTTTCAACTTCTCTTATTTACTTTAATACATATACGGTTATATAAAAAATAATCTAGGATATTCTACCAAGTTTCATCGAAAGACGAAAATCTCTGCGAGTCGGGACTGTCTACTACAAGGCACCCGAAGTTTCATTCGATCCATATTATAGTAAACATTGCATTTTATCCTTTTATTTAACAAAAAAAATTTCTATTTCTAATAATAAAATATATCGTAGAGCTAGTATAACTTCTGGATTTAGTAAGAAAAAAATCATAATATTTACATAATTAAAATATATTTTAAAAATGTCGTTATCTAAAATTTTAAAACTATTTATTTACTTAAAATTGAAAGGCTATAGCATAGATTGGTGGGCCTTAGGGGTAGTTTTGTACGAAATGTTGGTTGGCAAACTCCCCTTTGGCCTAGAAGCCAAGCCCTCTCACAACGATGACCACTATCGTTTACAAGGTTCAATAATTACTTATACTTTAATGAAATTTGATAAAAAATATTTAAACTCAATAAATTATCATTGAATATCAAAATTTAATTTCCAATTATAAAGAAAATAAATAAATTTAATATATATTTTATTTTATTTAGCTAAATATGGAAGGGTGAAAATCCCTATATCCATTTCCTTCAAAGCCTCCTCCATCATCAGAGGATTCTTGACAGAGGTTTGATATAAATAATTAAATTTTATTTTAAAACATTATATCAGTAAAATTCAGATGAACGATAAAATTAAGTTTATTTTCTAAATATGCTTTAAGAAATTAAAAAATTTTCTGAATTTAAAACTGAAAAAAATCTAATGTTAAATTTTTAAACTTTTCTAGTGATGTATTTTTGATATGTTTATTCGTATATTAAAATAAAAGCTTATTATTTATTTTTATTAAAGTTTTCATAAACAAATTTTTAAAAAATTCAATTTATAACTGCCTTAACTCATAAATATATGCATCATATATAATTGATAGGATCCCAAAAAAAGATTAGGAGGAGATGAAAATGGGTTTTCCAATATAAAATCACACCAATTCTTCAAAACAATTGAGTGGAATCTGGTAAAATTACATTGCTTATCTTTTTGAGTTTCATTATTTATTTATATGTTTTTTTTAACCTTTTAAGCTGGAAGAAATGAAATTGACACCCCCCTATAAACCTGAAACATTGTTGCACCCGCAACTATAGGGGGGTTTGGAATGCTTCCACACGTCCAAAATGATAGTTCTCATACTTAGGAATTTCGAGGAATGGATTAATCCCAGTGATAGTATACCCATACAGTACAAATACAATCCTAGGATATTAAATGAACCCAATATTCCCTCAAATATTAGACAAAAAATACTCTCCTAAAATTCTTATCGACGATTCAAAATCACTATTAGAAATAGGATAACAATACTACATTAATTATAGAGCGAGCTTTAAAGAACTTTTATGAAAATTTTTTACATCTCATAGGACCCTTTTTACTGACGGAAATAGATTACTGAATGACGTAATCTTGGTTAATACTGCCATAAATAGCTTAAATGGCGGTTATTACAACCTACTATTACATCAGATGCCCTATTGAGAACTCAGAAATTCGCGGGCACCAGATTATATGACATCTTTGCAGACTGTTAAGAAAAACTTAAAGGCTAAAGCACGAAAGAAAGGGATTCCAATATATAGTATTTGACGGAAGATGACGATAAAGTTGGGCCCAATAAGAAAAAAAGGAAATAAATTGGGGGAAAAGTAAAAATAAGGAGCCTCTTAGATAGTACTGAAGCTTCAGATTATTTGGAAGATTGTCAAACATCGTGTGACGATGGTATACATCCTATTTATTGGTTAATATAGATTGTTTAATTTTGATTTTTTTGGCATTGTCTTAATTTAAAAAGTGATTTTTTGTTTATTATCGATATATTAGATAAAGATGATGAAAAACTTAAACCGAAGAAAAAAAAGAGGGATGAAGAGTTAATTTTTTAGCTGTATTTTATCTATAAGGATTTGTTTGAATATTTAGAGAGATTGTATTATATAAAATTTAACATTTTGTATTATCATATAATTCTAAATTATATCCTAGTGAGAATAAGACTGACTTTGACATAAAGCCACCAGCGATAAAATCTCTGGCTAAGTCAAAACCTTCAGAACTAGATATCCCTATAAAGAAGCAAGGCCTAGTTACTCATATAAGCCATTATAGAGAAATCGGAAACTAATGCTAATAATAGAAATCTTCCAAAATTAATGCATGACGATGATACTACTCCAAAAATGATATCGGCGAAGCTCTCATCCTACGTATCCTTTCCATCATCTAATAATACTCAATTCAAGATAGCCAATGAAACAGAAATACAAACTTATTAACCACCCTTCCTTCACCAGATAGCAATGCGACGTGATCAACAAATCGAAGGAATTAGAATATTTTAAAATTAAAAACTCACAATATTGATAACAATTTTGTGATAAAAACGTCTTATTTATTGAAATCCGATCAACTTTCCATTATTATATTTTCAGCCAAAATTGGAACGTTAGTTTTGATTACATTTGATTTAGTATAGTTTTTTTTAACTGGAACACGCAAAATGCTTTATAATCACATTTATAACATCGATTATGATTGATTAAAGAAGCTTATAAAGTTTTTATAAGCAGATAAGGCATGTGTCACAACGTGTCATTCATATTGATTATTGAAAAAATTACATAATATATAAAGAATGTTAATATTATGTCTAATAAATGTAATGTATCAATAAATGTCGAAAAATATTTTTCTTGATATACATATTACTTTATATTTTTATAATAATTATCATTATTGAGGAATATTTAACGGTTTATATTTCCTTTTAGTAGTATTATTTTTGAATAATATTTTTAAAAAAATTAGGCATTTTCATCGGGTAAAAAGATTTTAAAAAAATCCCCATTAATTATTTAATGATATCTTAAATATTGATTAAAATTTTCAGCGAAGTGAAGGTGGACATTCATAATAATTCATTGCTAATAACAATATTAAAAAATTATTTCAAAATAATTTAAACTTTACTGTTTAATCGTTTGTAATAAAAAATTATTTATAACTATAGAATACAATTAAAACAATTAATATATAACAAAAATCGGGGTTCAACGCAGATCTCTATAAATATTTTTAAGCCCGATGCATGAAACTCTTATGGTAACTTGTAAAGTTCTTAGTTTATGATTAAAATTACATTTACTAATTATTTTAAAAAGTTTATTATTTTTTAAAAATTATATATTTGCGAACAAATGACTTTCTCTATATTGTATTAGGTGTTTCTATTTTTAGTAATGTTCGCCAAATATTGTTTAAGAATTGGCGATATTTTTTTACTTAACCTTCTAAAAAATAATAATTTTTAAGTTCACTAAAACACAGGTACAATTTTAACAAAAATTAGTAACAAAATGTAAATCTTTTTAATTTTGAAATAATTCTAAAATTAACAATTTGAAAATAAAAATTACTACAGTGGCGTCGCTAGGGGGAGGGCGCCGGGGCTAGAGCCCCCTGAAGCAAAAAAAAATTTTTTTTAATGGAATCTTAACCCCTTGAACTAAAATAAATTATTTTGATTGCCCCCTGAAAGATTTCTTTTATAATTCTAAAGAAAATAGATTTAATTTTATTATTTACAAATTAATAAGATTATCTAAATATTTATTAAATGAATACTATTTTAAATATTAGATTAAATTAATACATATAAATTATAGCTAGCAATCAAATTTTGTGTTAAAAATAGAATATCAATATCACTCACTTAATATTAATTTATCATTAACAGTTGAAGCTTAATTGGCTATTATTATTTAAATTATTTTATAACCTTAATTAAATAAATATAATCATTTATTAATTGAAAACTAAAAATTTAATATTGTAATTAGCAGAGTTCAAAATAACTAATCAACTATATTTATTTTTAAAATTTATTATCATACCTATTCCTAAGAATATTTTCAAGGTCCAAATAAGTATATTAAAAAGTAAGAAAGTAGACATATAGTTAAGATCCTCTATTATATACAGTTGTTTATAAAATATTAGGTAAAATGCCACTTTTATCGACGTATTTGACAGTTATAATATACTACAGCTAATATTATAATGAATTTTACTAATAAATGCTTTTGATAATAAATATAGTAAAAATTGCCTTCAAGTTTTTAACGCCATCTATTTAGTTATAAATATTTTAAAAATTAAACGTTTTATTATTCATCTTAAAATGGATGTAATAAATTTGATATCTTTTCTTTTCATTTTTACGTTATGAAATCTATTTTTTTCTTTATCAAAAAACAGTTTATAGTTAAATATTTAATAGAAGTTTTTGATATTTTTACAAATTACTATTATTTTAAGATATAATATACCAACTAGAGGTGGTGCGACAAAATCTTAATTGTTTTATCATATCATTCTGGTCCTTATTTTATAGTGTCAAAATGTTTCATTTCTAATATGGCATCCTTGCCGTGTTTAAATAACTCAAGGCCTCAATATATTTGCACAATTATTTCTTCAAAAGAATTTAGTGTTTTTATTTTATCAATTTATCCAACATAATAAATTCTGATACTAGCTTACATCGTGAGTGTCATGGCCATTACTGCAAATTAACCAGCATCTATTATTTGTGTGGGTATGTAATTTAATATTATTACTACAGCTGCTGAGAACATATGATTGCATATTTTAGATATGCAGTAATGGTCAACTGTGCAGTCGTTTATATATCATTAAAAATGGAAGATAATCTTTTAGAAATTTATAATCTCACAATAATTTTCTTGATTACTTATCTAGCTGCCATCATACGCTCTAACCACTATATAGTTTTATGATTTGGATTGGTCGTTTATATTCTCTTCTTCAAGAATTGTTAATTTAGTAAGGCCTATAAATTTTTTCTTATTAGTCCATTCTATAAAACATTGATGGTAACAGAAAGTTATATTAGTTTCATGACCTTTTGTCAATGTAAGTTGCTAAGAATTATATCTTATGTGGTTTTTAAAAACCATTATCAATTGAGGCATATGTATGAATTAATTAACCTTTTTTATCACTTGTAATTCTTTAGACGCATATATCAGCAATCGAAAATATTGTATACTATAAAAAATAGATTTTGTATTAAAAAATATTATCTTTATAAATGTCTTGTATTGTTTTAATTGTTTATATGCCAATTTATTTTGTATGCATAATATAATAAATGACAAAATATGAAATTCATAATAATTGTTCAGATTTAACAAATTTTAAAAAGAATAATATATAAATATAAAACCGGCCCGAAATTGGGGGGTATGGAGGGAGGGGCGATGCTCCCCATAAAAAATTTTTTTAGAAGAGCCCCATGAGATTGTAAAGGCTAGCGACGCCCCTGAATTACTTCTCTGTTTAATCGTATGTAATAAAAAATTAAATATTTATATCTATATCATATAATTCAAACAAATAACAAAAATCGGCATTAAAGTTCAAGCAGATCTTTTAAGGATTTTCAGCCTGGTCAGGAATATATTTTACTATGAACTAATTTTGGCTCAAATTTTTATTTAGCCAAACCTAGTCACTATCTATTGTCCACCGGGAAAAATAGTTAGCATTTTGACATTTTTTTAAACCAGTTCAGGCCTATTTAGGCCGTGCCCATCTTTAAATTTATATTCGTAATTAAAGCGATTAATTTTCATTTACCACATTCTGTTAGATTTAGATGCTGTAAACTTAATCACGTCTTTTCCTTTTATTTAAAGGTAATTTTCCAATTCAACTAGCTTCCTATCCTCCTTTATTTCAATATGGGAAATCCCTAATTTATATTTATGTTAGAATAATTTTATTTTTCATTTTATTCTAGTGATTTAAGAATTTTTTTTAATGTGCATTGCTATAAGGAATTATAAACCATTCCAAAAAATAATTATTATAAATGTCAGCCAAAGATCTTTTCGCATTTAGGAAAATTCTCTCTTCTCATTCCAAGCTGACGATATGGTCATTAAAATATCATGAAGAGTCTTCCATTACAAAGCTTTTAACACACTATTATGGCTTTCCCATATTGAAAATTTATATAAACAAATGAAACTTGAAAAACTAATTATTTAATTTATAAGAATGAAACTGAAAAGATTTTATTAATATTTTTACCCTTTATTTTTAGATAATGTATTAAACAGTGGTTCGGACATAAAAATATACAATTCAATTATGAATATAACTTTATATCCAAGATTAATCAGATTAATACATTGAATATTTTTCTCAGTATAAAACAATATTCTTATTATATAAAATTTGATCCAGTTGATAAGCAGGTGGGAGGGGAAATTAGTTGTAAGATCCAGAAGAATGCAAGCATGTTCTGGACGATCGCGATGAGTATACTCGATGTTGAGTGAAAATAACTTGGGAGAAAGATGTTGCACACTAGTTTATAAATTTATTTTAGATTGATTAAAATTATATATATATAGGAAAATTATGTTATTTTTATTTATTAATGTATACGAAATAAAAATATAAATTTTGAAATTAGATTAATGTAGTGATTTTACAATTGAAATTTGTGACCGACTTTCAAAATATTGTTCAACAAAGAAAATTTGAGAATAATAAGGATTGGTTATAGTTTTAAAATTTATAACTTTTTAGCACCCTGAATTCAAATACCAGATTCTGATATGTGATAAAGATGCTCCTGATAAATTCAAAAGGGTTAGTCATACAGCCAAGGCTATATGTTTGGCGGGTGAATTTAGTGATCAGATTAGTGGATGGTCTAGTGCTTGGAATTCATATCCAAAAAAATAGAATTTATCTTAAGATATATATTTTATTTAAGACCGACTCAGAATTAGGCATTGTCTAGCCAATTTATTATTCGGTTCGGATCGTATTTAATTTATCAAAATTAATTTTTATTAATAAAATAAACTTTAGGTATAGGTTATATAGTTATTTATTTTAATTCATTTAGCTTTTACGAAAATAGAAAGAAGAAAAAAAATGTAATAACTTTAATGATACGAAAATTATAAATATAAGATAACGGAGATTATAGAGATGTAATTCATCATTTACAATTGTGGGTACGATTGTTTAATTTGTCCTTTGGTATCGATATCCGTCAGCGGGTTTGAAATTAACTTGGGAACATGCTGTCATCTTCTATTCACTAATATACTAGCTCAAGCCAACATTAGACCTATCTAGCCTATAGTTTCTATGGTCAAATATTTAAATATTTTTAAAGAATATGAATCTAACCATAGTCGAATCATGTAGCAAGATGAATACTAAAAATCTGACATCTTGAATCAATTTTACCAATAACAAAGTAACTAATTAGAAGCCAGAAAAAAAAACTATCATATCCAGCCACGTAAATACAGACATGTTTCTTTGAAACATCAACTCTGAAAACTCACATTAATGATTAGTAAGTATGGCATTTTAGTGCTTTAGCCTGTCGGTATATAATTTATAGAAAAAACAATTATTGCTAAGAATAAAAATAACCCCTAAAAAATCAGAAACACATAAATCCAATGAGGTGAGTGGTTTATTGTTGGCACCTTGAATAAATTCTGGATACGTTGCCAGTATTTCTTATAAAAATAAGATCATCAATAAACAGCGGTGTCACATATGCAGCGTTCTAAAACGTGACTTTTATTGGGAATGGGTAGGGAAGGAAGGGGGTAGACATTAAGCTATTTTTAGAAAAGTTTCAAATATATAAAGGGATTATACGTTTTATTTGAATACAAGTATATTTAAAGTTTAAATAATAAGCATTTTTTTCGAATAAAACGATTTCGATATAAAGGCTTGTAATATTCATATTTACATCTCGGATTGACAGAATCAGAAATATTATATACAACAAAAATATATGTTGTATAAAATACAATTATTTCTAAAATAGAATGACTAAAATTAAAGCTCTAAAAAAATAAAATTGTGGAATGCCTCTTATAAATTTTATAAATCTGAAGGAATATTTTGCAACACTAAAATTAATTGTAGGTATGAATCTGATATAAAAAATTGTGTTTTAGAATACAAGCTCCTACAACTAAATGAAAATATTGTAGATAATATGTATAGAAAAATAAATATATCTTTCGACTATGTTAGAAACAATTAACTCTAAAAACGAAAACGTATAAGTTCAACATTTTATCCGCTGGTAGCTGCTTAATACATCATGTTTAATAATTGATTATAAATTATGACGCATGTGTAATTTAAGCGTTATCACGGAAAATATAATTAAAAGATTTGATATATTATCGTAAACAATAATGATTCATTAAAATACGTCAATTTTAAAAATTTCAATCTTTAATACGTATTATTATATCAAGGAATCTTAACTCCAAATTTGATCATTATAAACTATTTTTAAATTTGTTTCAAAAAAAAATTATATGATGAAGAATATTTTAGTTGACTTATGTTTAGGTAAAATGAAGGTTGATACTGCACCAAAGAAAGGTACAATTTAATCGTATTCCTTAGTTAAATTCCATTTTTTTTATTGCACATTTTTTAGATAATAAAAAGGTTAATGTGTGGTCTCGTGTTAGAAAATGTTTTGGTTGCAGAAGAAAAGAAGGTATCAGGCCTGATGGCCTAGTCATTAATGCTTTAATGAACGACGTGAGGGAATACCCTATTTTCAAAAAGTGTTTTGAAAATAGGGGTATCGGCAAGATGAATGTTTGTGAAGATGGGGTAGAGGGGGTTGTCAGAGGTATGTCAGTTAATCCCTGTAAGGACAACCTTTCTTACCCCATCTTCAAAATGTGTCCTCAAAAATTGAAGGTGGAGGATAATATTATTGATCCTGTTGAGGATGTTAAATATTCTTCCAAGGATGATACAAAAATAAAACCCATTTGCACAGATTACGATTTTGTAAAGCTAATAGGCCAGGGTGGAGCTGCTAAGGTTTTCCTTGCCCGTTCCAAAACAAATGGGAAGGAATACGCCGCAAAGGTGATTCGGAAGCAATTCCGTGACGATATAGAGGTTTGCATTAAATCATTTAATATTTATATGCTGTTTAATAATATTTCTAAATTGTGCTTATCAAGTTCTTCTTCAAAATTTTATTAATGTCTAATAACCATATAATATTTAAGCTTTATAGTTACTAACCTCCATTCTACATTTGATTCGTATTATTAAATATTGACTATATTTTTTATAAATAGGATGCCTACAGCAAAAGGCTAATTCATAGAGAAAAGTTAGTTTTCGATAAAACTAAAAAACTCCCATTTATGGTTGAGTTATTCGCCTACTACCACACCCCTATGAAGTATGTATTTTATACTTTAATATAAGTTTATATATTTATAAAAATATTTATTAAATTGAGAATATAAAAATATTTTAATAATTAAAGATAATTATTTATCTATTAATTTACAGTTACGCCTTCATCATGGAGTACGTTGACGGTGGAGACCTCCATCGTCACCTCCGACATCAACCTAACTCTACACTACCCGAGCACCATGCTCGTTTCTATGCGGCGGAGATAACCTTAGCACTCCACCACCTACACAGTAGAGGTAACATTTTTATAGTAAAATTATTTACCAATTTTGGAATTAAAAATAATATTTTTTTTGTTAATTTTATTAAAATTTAATATTTTTCTACCCAGGAATCATCCATAGAGACGTTAAACCGGAAAATATTCTATTGTGCTCCGATGGCCATATCAAACTATCTGATTATGGCCTATGCACGGTAATAAATTTTTTATCTCAATAAAATTAATAGCACAGAAACGTTAGGAATAAAATTTTAGAACATAAAATAGATAAACTGAGCGCTCATATGTGTCTAAATAGATATATAAATATAACATTAAAGAAGATTGTATAATTCAGTATCTTTTAACACTGGGCTTATGATGCATTTTCTTTGAAATTTTGAGGGAGTTACTAATAGGGATACTATCTTTTACAACATACATCCTTATGATTGAATCCTTTATTTCAGTCATCGAATCATGAAGTTAGGTATAACGAGATTGCTCTAGATGAAGGGTCTAACAGACAATCAAAATCATAATTTCTGGCAATATTTTTAAATAACAGGTTCTGTTCTGCCCGTTTCTCAAAATCTTTAAAATGTTTATAAGAAATAAGTCCATAGGCTTTGAATATAATATTCAGCAATAACTTACAGTTTAATAATTTGTATTTTATTATATTTAAAAAAATATATAAAAATATTAATACTAATATTTTCCCATATCCTTATTTTTTAAAAACCTTTTATTTTTTAAAATTAATTTCATATCAATTGCCAAATTAAATCTTCAAAAAAAAGTAGATAGTAACGAAAATATTATTCGAGCTAAGGTATGTGCCAGCTCGTATTAAAATTTAATTTATTTTTTAAGTTTCCACTGGCTGTGCTCACGGCTCAGCCTTACACGGCTCAACCATGTCTTAAATTCGATTATCAGAAATGCACAAAATATATATAGAAATAATTAAATAATATTAGTAAACTTTAGAAAAATAAACTCCATCCATTTAATTTTTAACATATTTTTATTTGGGGGTTTATAGTTTAAATTATCTTAATAGGTTTTAGATTTTTAAAATAAAGATAAGAATATATGTTTGTAAATTGATTCCTCTTTGAAATATATTTATTTTATTTTAAAAAAATATAATGTGATATAGCCATATTTATAATTTTTATAAGCGTTTGAACTTGTTTAAAACGATATGAAAGTATTAACAGCCTTATTTTATTAAATTGCAATAACACCCACGTATTTTTGTTTAATCACGCCAACCTCCGAAATTCTATGCCACCCTTGTAGCATGAAACCACTAGTTGATACCACAAAAATAACATGTTCCAGCTTAATTTTGACCTAGAACTAGCGGGTTGAAATGCACGCACTGATTCTACTAGGCCATAGAGGCTAGAAAGCACAATCATTTTGTTATTGTAAAATTAGGACTCTTTGAATATTTTAATTAACACATTCGAAATCGGTTGAAAACTATACATCATTGCCAGTTTTAATTTTATCTATTAAAATGTTTCATGTACACCTTCTTTATGGAAACGGTTAATAAAATTTAAATTTTGTATTTAGCTTTCTCGGTTTCCAATAATTAAACATTCCAATTTTAACTTGGCAAAAATTTCCCACTAAGATTTTCCAAATAAAACATTTTCTTAGATAATCAGTAATTTTTTAATATTAAGAATAAATTTTCTGATATATTTTTCAACTTCTCTTATTTACTTTAATACATATACGGTTATATAAAAAATAATCTAGGATATTCTACCAAGTTTCATCGAAAGACGAAAATCTCTGCGAGTCGGGACTGTCTACTACAAGGCACCCGAAGTTTCATTCGATCCATATTATAGTAAACATTGCATTTTATCCTTTTATTTAACAAAAAAAATTTCTATTTCTAATAATAAAATATATCGTAGAGCTAGTATAACTTCTGGATTTAGTAAGAAAAAAATCATAATATTTACATAATTAAAATATATTTTAAAAATGTCGTTATCTAAAATTTTAAAACTATTTATTTACTTAAAATTGAAAGGCTATAGCATAGATTGGTGGGCCTTAGGGGTAGTTTTGTACGAAATGTTGGTTGGCAAACTCCCCTTTGGCCTAGAAGCCAAGCCCTCTCACAACGATGACCACTATCGTTTACAAGGTTCAATAATTACTTATACTTTAATGAAATTTGATAAAAAATATTTAAACTCAATAAATTATCATTGAATATCAAAATTTAATTTCCAATTATAAAGAAAATAAATAAATTTAATATATATTTTATTTTATTTAGCTAAATATGGAAGGGTGAAAATCCCTATATCCATTTCCTTCAAAGCCTCCTCCATCATCAGAGGATTCTTGACAGAGGTTTGATATAAATAATTAAATTTTATTTTAAAACATTATATCAGTAAAATTCAGATGAACGATAAAATTAAGTTTATTTTCTAAATATGCTTTAAGAAATTAAAAAATTTTCTGAATTTAAAACTGAAAAAAATCTAATGTTAAATTTTTAAACTTTTCTAGTGATGTATTTTTGATATGTTTATTCGTATATTAAAATAAAAGCTTATTATTTATTTTTATTAAAGTTTTCATAAACAAATTTTTAAAAAATTCAATTTATAACTGCCTTAACTCATAAATATATGCATCATATATAATTGATAGGATCCCAAAAAAAGATTAGGAGGAGATGAAAATGGGTTTTCCAATATAAAATCACACCAATTCTTCAAAACAATTGAGTGGAATCTGGTAAAATTACATTGCTTATCTTTTTGAGTTTCATTATTTATTTATATGTTTTTTTTAACCTTTTAAGCTGGAAGAAATGAAATTGACACCCCCCTATAAACCTGAAACATTGTTGCACCCGCAACTATAGGGGGGTTTGGAATGCTTCCACACGTCCAAAATGATAGTTCTCATACTTAGGAATTTCGAGGAATGGATTAATCCCAGTGATAGTATACCCATACAGTACAAATACAATCCTAGGATATTAAATGAACCCAATATTCCCTCAAATATTAGACAAAAAATACTCTCCTAAAATTCTTATCGACGATTCAAAATCACTATTAGAAATAGGATAACAATACTACATTAATTATAGAGCGAGCTTTAAAGAACTTTTATGAAAATTTTTTACATCTCATAGGACCCTTTTTACTGACGGAAATAGATTACTGAATGACGTAATCTTGGTTAATACTGCCATAAATAGCTTAAATGGCGGTTATTACAACCTACTATTACATCAGATGCCCTATTGAGAACTCAGAAATTCGCGGGCACCAGATTATATGACATCTTTGCAGACTGTTAAGAAAAACTTAAAGGCTAAAGCACGAAAGAAAGGGATTCCAATATATAGTATTTGACGGAAGATGACGATAAAGTTGGGCCCAATAAGAAAAAAAAGAAATAAATTGGGGGAAAAGTAAAAATAAGGAGCCTCTTAGATAGTACTGAAGCTTCAGATTATTTGGAAGATTGTCAAACATCGTGTGACGATGGTATACATCCTATTTATTGGTTAATATAGATTGTTTAATTTTGATTTTTTTGGCATTGTCTTAATTTAAAAAGTGATTTTTTGTTTATTATCGATATATTAGATAAAGATGATGAAAAACTTAAACCGAAGAAAAAAAAGAGGGATGAAGAGTTAATTTTTTAGCTGTATTTTATCTATAAGGATTTGTTTGAATATTTAGAGAGATTGTATTATATAAAATTTAACATTTTGTATTATCATATAATTCTAAATTATATCCTAGTGAGAATAAGACTGACTTTGACATAAAGCCACCAGCGATAAAATCTCTGGCTAAGTCAAAACCTTCAGAACTAGATATCCCTATAAAGAAGCAAGGCCTAGTTACTCATATAAGCCATTATAGAGAAATCGGAAAGTAATGCTAATAATAGAAATCTTCCAAAATTAATGCATGACGATGATACTACTCCAAAAATGATATCGGCGAAGCTCTCATCCTACGTATCCTTTCCATCATCTAATAATACTCAATTCAAGATAGCCAATGAAACAGAAATACAAACTTATTAACCACCCTTCCTTCACCAGATAGCAATGCGACGTGATCAACAAATCGAAGGAATTAGAATATTTTAAAATTAAAAACTCACAATATTGATAACAATTTTGTGATAAAAACGTCTTATTTATTGAAATCCGATCAACTTTCCATTATTATATTTTCAGCCAAAATTGGAACGTTAGTTTTGATTACATTTGATTTAGTATAGTTTTTTTTAACTGGAACACGCAAAATGCTTTATAATCACATTTATAACATCGATTATGATTGATTAAAGAAGCTTATAAAGTTTTTATAAGCAGATAAGGCATGTGTCACAACGTGTCATTCATATTGATTATTGAAAAAATTACATAATATATAAAGAATGTTAATATTATGTCTAATAAATGTAATGTATCAATAAATGTCGAAAAATATTTTTCTTGATATACATATTACTTTATATTTTTATAATAATTATCATTATTGAGGAATATTTAACGGTTTATATTTCCTTTTAGTAGTATTATTTTTGAATAATATTTTTAAAAAAATTAGGCATTTTCATCGGGTAAAAAGATTTTAAAAAAATCCCCATTAATTATTTAATGATATCTTAAATATTGATTAAAATTTTCAGCGAAGTGAAGGTGGACATTCATAATAATTCATTGCTAATAACAATATTAAAAAATTATTTCAAAATAATTTAAACTTTACTGTTTAATCGTTTGTAATAAAAAATTATTTATAACTATAGAATACAATTAAAACAATTAATATATAACAAAAATCGGGGTTCAACGCAGATCTCTATAAATATTTTTAAGCCCGATGCATGAAACTCTTATGGTAACTTGTAAAGTTCTTAGTTTATGATTAAAATTACATTTACTGATTATTTTAAAAAGTTTATTATTTTTTAAAAATTATATATTTGCGAACAAATGACTTTCTCTATATTGTATTAGGTGTTTCTATTTTTAGTAATGTTCGCCAAATATTGTTTAAGAATTGGCGATATTTTTTTACTTAACCTTCTAAAAAATAATAATTTTTAAGTTCACTAAAACACAGGTACAATTTTAACAAAAATTAGTAACAAAATGTAAATCTTTTTAATTTTGAAATAATTCTAAAATTAACAATTTGAAAATAAAAATTACTACAGTGGCGTCGCTAGGGGGAGGGCGCCGGGGCTAGAGCCCCCTGAAGCAAAAAAAATTTTTTTTTAATGGAATCTTAACCCCTTGAACTAAAATAAATTATTTTGATTGCCCCCTGAAAGATTTCTTTTATAATTCTAAAGAAAATAGATTTAATTTTATTATTTACAAATTAATAAGATTATCTAAATATTTATTAAATGAATACTATTTTAAATATTAGATTAAATTAATACATATAAATTATAGCTAGCAATCAAATTTTGTGTTAAAAATAGAATATCAATATCACTCACTTAATATTAATTTATCATTAACAGTTGAAGCTTAATTGGCTATTATTATTTAAATTATTTTATAACCTTAATTAAATAAATATAATCATTTATTAATTGAAAACTAAAAATTTAATATTGTAATTAGCAGAGTTCAAAATAACTAATCAACTATATTTATTTTTAAAATTTATTATCATACCTATTCCTAAGAATATTTTCAAGGTCCAAATAAGTATATTAAAAAGTAAGAAAGTAGACATATAGTTAAGATCCTCTATTATATACAGTTGTTTATAAAATATTAGATAAAATGCCACTTTTATCGACGTATTTGACAGTTATAATATACTACAGCTAATATTATAATGAATTTTACTAATAAATGCTTTTGATAATAAATATAGTAAAAATTGCCTTCAAGTTTTTAACGCCATCTATTTAGTTATAAATATTTTAAAAATTAAACGTTTTATTATTCATCTTAAAATGGATGTAATAAATTTGATATCTTTTCTTTTCATTTTTACGTTATGAAATCTATTTTTTTCTTTATCAAAAAACAGTTTATAGTTAAATATTTAATAGAAGTTTTTGATATTTTTACAAATTACTATTATTTTAAGATATAATATACCAACTAGAGGTGGTGCGACAAAATCTTAATTGTTTTATCATATCATTCTGGTCCTTATTTTATAGTGTCAAAATGTTTCATTTCTAATATGGCATCCTTGCCGTGTTTAAATAACTCAAGGCCTCAATATATTTGCACAATTATTTCTTCAAAAGAATTTAGTGTTTTTATTTTATCAATTTATCCAACATAATAAATTCTGATACTAGCTTACATCGTGAGTGTCATGGCCATTACTGCAAATTAACCAGCATCTATTATTTGTGTGGGTATGTAATTTAATATTATTACTACAGCTGCTGAGAACATATGATTGCATATTTTAGATATGCAGTAATGGTCAACTGTGCAGTCGTTTATATATCATTAAAAATGGAAGATAATCTTTTAGAAATTTATAATCTCACAATAATTTTCTTGATTACTTATCTAGCTGCCATCATACGCTCTAACCACTATATAGTTTTATGATTTGGATTGGTCGTTTATATTCTCTTCTTCAAGAATTGTTAATTTAGTAAGGCCTATAAATTTTTTCTTATTAGTCCATTCTATAAAACATTGATGGTAACAGAAAGTTATATTAGTTTCATGACCTTTTGTCAATGTAAGTTGCTAAGAATTATATCTTATGTGGTTTTTAAAAACCATTATCAATTGAGGCATATGTATGAATTAATTAACCTTTTTTATCACTTGTAATTCTTTAGACGCATATATCAGCAATCGAAAATATTGTATACTATAATAAATAGATTTTGTATTAAAAAATATTATCTTTATAAATGTCTTGTATTGTTTTAATTGTTTATATGCCAATTTATTTTGTATGCATAATATAATAAATGACAAAATATGAAATTCATAATAATTGTTCAGATTTAACAAATTTTAAAAAGAATAATATATAAATATAAAACCGGCCCGAAATTGGGGGGTATGGAGGGAGGGGCGATGCTCCCCATAAAAATTTTTTTTAGAAGAGCCCCATGAGATTGTAAAGGCTAGCGACGCCCCTGAATTACTTCTCTGTTTAATCGTATGTAATAAAAAATTAAATATTTATATCTATATCATATAATTCAAACAAATAACAAAAATCGGCATTAAAGTTCAAGCAGATCTTTTAAGGATTTTCAGCCTGGTCAGGAATATATTTTACTATGAACTAATTTTGGCTCAAATTTTTATTTAGCCAAACCCAGTCACTATCTATTGTCCACCGGGAAAAATAGTTAGCATTTTGACATTTTTTTAAACCAGTTCAGGCCTATTTAGGCCGTGCCCATCTTTAAATTTATATTCGTAATTAAAGCGATTAATTTTCATTTACCACATTCTGTTAGATTTAGACTCTGTAAACTTAATCACGTCTTTTCCTTTTATTTAAAGGTAATTTTCCAATTCAACTAGCTTCCTATCCTCCTTTATTTCAATATGGGAAATCCCTAATTTATATTTATGTTAGAATAATTTTATTTTTCATTTTATTCTAGTGATTTAAGAATTTTTTTTAATGTGCATTGCTATAAGGAATTATAAACCATTCCAAAAAATAATTATTATAAATGTCAGCCAAAGATCTTTTCGCATTTAGGAAAATTCTCTCTTCTCATTCCAAGCTGACGATATGGTCATTAAAATATCATGAAGAGTCTTCCATTACAAAGCTTTTAACACACTATTATGGCTTTCCCATATTGAAAATTTATATAAACAAATGAAACTTGAAAAACTAATTATTTAATTTATAAGAATGAAACTGAAAAGATTTTATTAATATTTTTACCCTTTATTTTTAGATAATGTATTAAACAGTGGTTCGGACATAAAAATATACAATTCAATTATGAATATAACTTTATATCCAAGATTAATCAGATTAATACATTGAATATTTTTCTCAGTATAAAACAATATTCTTATTATATAAAATTTGATCCAGTTGATAAGCAGGTGGGAGGGGAAATTAGTTGTAAGATCCAGAAGAATGCAAGCATGTTCTGGACGATCGCGATGAGTATACTCGATGTTGAGTGAAAATAACTTGGGAGAAAGATGTTGCACACTAGTTTATAAATTTATTTTAGATTGATTAAAATTATATATATATAGGAAAATTATGTTATTTTTATTTATTAATGTATACGAAATAAAAATATAAATTTTGAAATTAGATTAATGTAGTGATTTTACAATTGAAATTTGTGACCGACTTTCAAAATATTGTTCAACAAAGAAAATTTGAGAATAATAAGGATTGGTTATAGTTTTAAAATTTATAACTTTTTAGCACCCTGAATTCAAATACCAGATTCTGATATGTGATAAAGATGCTCCTGATAAATTCAAAAGGGTTAGTCATACAGCCAAGGCTATATGTTTGGCGGGTGAATTTAGTGATCAGATTAGTGGATGGTCTAGTGCTTGGAATTCATATCCAAAAAAATAGAATTTATCTTAAGATATATATTTTATTTAAGACCGACTCAGAATTAGGCATTGTCTAGCCAATTTATTATTCGGTTCGGATCGTATTTAATTTATCAAAATTAATTTTTATTAATAAAATAAACTTTAGGTATAGGTTATATAGTTATTTATTTTAATTCATTTAGCTTTTACGAAAATAGAAAGAAGAAAAAAAATGTAATAACTTTAATGATACGAAAATTATAAATATAAGATAACGGAGATTATAGAGATGTAATTCATCATTTACAATTGTGGGTACGATTGTTTAATTTGTCCTTTGGTATCGATATCCGTCAGCGGGTTTGAAATTAACTTGGGAACATGCTGTCATCTTCTATTCACTAATATACTAGCTCAAGCCAACATTAGACCTATCTAGCCTATAGTTTCTATGGTCAAATATATAAATATTTTTAAAGAATATGAATCTAACCATAGTCGAATCATGTAGCAAGATGAATACTAAAAATCTGACATCTTGAAT
>NW_027051034.1:0-10132 GCF_954871325.1 Gordionus sp. m RMFG-2023 | reverse complement strand
TGTAAATTCATTTACTAACTTCTTTTAAAGCGTTATTATACCAATATATAGCTCATCAACAACGGCTAATAAACAAGTCTATAAACCTTAGGATAGCTTAACGTATGAGAGATGAGTGTATTAGCGTTTAAATAAATTTCTATAAATTGATAATATTCATATTTAAACTTTTCTCTTATAAATATACTAAAAGGTGAAGTAACTATAAAAATTTATTTTATAGAAGAATACCGTATTATAGTGTTCTAATTAAAGATTTTTAAACAATACATCTTGGCTGCCCTTTGTTGTAGATATGAAAAGATTTGAATAAAAGAAATAAAGAAAGTAGTGAAGAACGTATAATTTTTGAATATTTGAAATATATTTTTATAAAGATTAATTTTTGTTATATTCGTTGTAAGTTTATTTTTATAATAGTTTATATATCAGACATTCTAATTTTTGTAGATATAAAATGAAAGATTTAATAAAAATGAAATCAATTCCCTTTTTCTTTTTTGTAATTTTTAAAATTTTAATTATTATATAAATTAATTGATTTAAAGTAATTTTAATTAATAAACAATTTGATTTCAATTTATTCGGCATACTTTTTGATTTTAATTTAATACCCTTTACTTAAACTTTTTTATATAAATGCATCTTTCATTAAAAAGGAGTCCCTCGATATTTTATATTTACATTTATGGCTTTTAATGATTAATTGCTCATATTTATAAATTCGTCGTATTTAAATTTATGGTGCATTTTGTATTTACTCATATTATATGTTTATACATCATTTATACTTTTTTTGGTCACAAGATTATATATTTTAAGAGACAAGGATTTATTTTAAAAGCACTGGCTCCATTTTCAATATTAATTTAATTAGTATTACTGGAAAGTAACATTGATAAAATTACCTTTTGAGGAAAAATATAACGTTCGTTAGTGACTTTGGTAAAGTAAATAGAGAAACATTTATTTTGAAGGTTAGTTTTTTGAAATACTTTAAAATAGGAAGAATTTACAAAATTATATTTCATTATTATATTCTATGTTCGCAAAAAAACGTTGCTTTTTGAAAAAAAAATCTTATAATGAAAAACATTCATAAAGAGATAAATTGAGATGGTCTAATTTTATTCATGAATACCCTAAGTAAAAGTAGAATATTCATACCATACCAATATTCCGAAAATAAGAAAGAATTATATTTGTCAAAACAGATTTGATTTTTGCATACGTTGAAGAAAATTTATTATAAATTAATAACTTTGGTACTTACGAATCTCAAATAATTTCATTAGACATGTAGGTATATCACACAGCATTACTCAACTTATAAAAGAGTTAGTTTAAATCATGTAGGTGCTTAAAAATATCCAAGTATGCTATTCTGATTCTATTTTTGTCTTGCGGTCACTAAAATTGTCAAGATTTGGTCTCCAAATTTTGTAAATCGGATGTTAGATTCAGGTGTTCCAAGAGGAAATCGATTTCTTTTTGCGGATTAAATAAAATCGACAAAACAAACACGTTTATTCGGTGTCATTAAACATATCCCCTCTTCTTGCTGACTTTTTTATAAATTGTTGGTATCTTGAAGTGTATTTTACAAAGGAAATACTAACTTGTTTATTATTAACTCCCAAAGAATAAAGATAAATTTTGATATTTATATCAATCACCTGAACGAACTTTTATCAGAGTGCCAAAGTCTTATTGGTCGATTATATATTTTCTTTGTGCAAAAGCTCCCTGCTAGGTACCTTATCTTTTAAGGATTTCCCTCCAATTTCACAGTTCTAAAATATGTGACTTTAGTTTATAAAAATCGGCTCTGACATTTTTGACCTTTAGACAAACTTGAAAAAAAAATTCGCCCAGTATGGCCTTAATTCCGCAAGAAAAATAAATTGGCTGTTGATCAATGTAAAAGAGATTAGAATGACCAATTCAACAATTAAAATTTAAAGTATTTTGCTTTGTAATTCATGAGTGGGGAAAATAAAAAGGCAAGCGTTCGGTTATAGTTCAATACAATGGGACACAGAGCCCGTTTAAAAAAAAATATTTTTAAGGGCTTTGAGTTATTTTTGGTCAAATTTAAAATTTTTTTTTCTCAATTTCTTAAGAAACGAATCGATGGAATTCTAAATTATTTAAATATCAAGTTCTATGCACCCTTTAATAAAATAAATTTTTTTAAAAACAAGTGACGCGTTTTAGAGGAATTAAGATTTCAAAACAAGACCTTTTTATTATTTAATTAAATTAAATATCAATTTTAGCCGAATTTCAATAGCAAAGATAATTGATCTCTGTAAAAGATTTCCTGGAAAAAGATTTTCTCGGAAATTAATTCCACCAAAAATTGTCGGAAAAGTTTCCCTATTTTACTTTATCCTAAAAAATATAATAAGAAAAAAAAATTCCCCGAAGAAAAATTCTCATAATTAAAATTAATAAATTTTAACTAAATATTTTTCAAAATAAAATTCCTCAACTTATAAATTATCAAAAAAAAATTCCTATAAAAATTTGTTAATATAAAAAAAAATAAGAATAGGTTTATGTAGATTAATTTTGATATTTTGCTTATAAATAATTGTTATTCATTGGCAGAATACCCTGTATAATGGATTTCAAAAATAGGCTGACTAGAACTAAAATTATTATTGATTAAGTGAACAATCAATTTTTAATATATTCTAATTTTTATTATTAGATGTGCTAATCAAAGTGGCTCTCTTTTTATCAGCTATGTCAGTCTAATCTCATAAGAAAATTCAAAATCTAGATCGTCGTATGAAAATTTATATCTTTATATTACGATTATCGGTATCGTTATTGTTCAATTAGTTGATACTCAATACGTAAGAATTAATATTCTTAGCTGGGAATAAAATCTTCAACCATTTTGGTAAAAATGATGTCAGCGGAATATCAAAAAGGGTAAACACAGAAATGAAATTCTCGATCCAACAAGATTCAAATTATATATATATATATTATTTCCAAAAGAGTATTTGAGCCGAACAAACTCGGACTTGTTTATAAATTCTTTAGTTCATAAAATCTAAAACTTTAATTTATTTAAACATGTTTGGAATAGTCTACCATAATTTAAAATATTTTTCACAATATATTATATGGGGAATTATTAATAATATTTTAAAAGGTTTACAAAAATATTTTTTTTAATGTTTCGCGATTTTTCATTTTTACACACACCTTTTTTATTAATTAATTATTTTTTTATATTATATTATTAGATAGTTAAAATATAATATTAATGTTCTAATCATTTTCTTCGCCTAAATTTACTTTATTCTTCAATATATTATAAAAAAAATATGATATATATATATATATTAAATTGATTTTTTTTATTGCGAATTTGAATCAATTCTTTATTTATACATAATATAATATTTTAAAAATAATGTCACAAATTTAATGGCCCCGATTATTTATATAAATTAAAAAATAAATAAATATTAAAAAAATATGTATAAATCTTTTATTTCTTTGTTTTCTTTGGGCTGTTTTTTAAAAGATTTCATTGAGCGATGACTCCTTTTCCATATTTTGATATATGGATCTGGAATGCACGCCGATATCGGTTCCACGTCTTTATAGAGAAACCATTATAGAGAATGTATTTTATAGAGAAACATTTATAGAGAAAACAATTATAGAGAATGCATTTATAGAGAATTGTTTTATAGAGAATGTAATTTATAGAGAATGATTTTAAAGAGAATTATTTTATAGAGAATGTCCTTTATAGAGAATGACTTTAAAGAGAATGATTTTATAGAGAATGCCGTTTATAGAGAATGGTTTTATAGAGAATGCCGTTTATAGAGAATGGTTTTATAGAGAATGCAATTTATAGAGAATGATTTTAAAGAGAATTATTTTATAGAGAATGTCCTTTATAGAGAATAACTTCAAAGAGAATGATTTTATAGAGAATGTTGTTTATAGAGAATGATTTTAAAGAGAATTACTTTTATAGAGAATTATTTTGTGGAGAATTATATTGTAGAAAATTACATTGTAGAGAATTATTTTGTAGAGAATTATTTGTAGATCTTGATTTTATAGAGAAATATTATATATGGGACAATTATAGAGTTCAAAAATTTTATGCAGGATTTTAAAAAAACACCCACCCACCCCCCTTTCAACAGAAAAGTTTGAATAAATAATTAGTCCTAATGATACGAAGAAATTTAAATATTAATGATAATTATACTTGCTTATAACCAGATCTATCTACCAATAATAAAAGGACACTTAACCATTCAAACAATGTTAAACAGGACCTTTTACCACAGGGTAAGGGGTTATAATTCAAGTTAGACATTGAAATTAAAAGGGGTAGTTTGTATTTGGAATTTCGTTATGTTTAACAAGTGCAAAAACCCTATAAAAAACATTTTAAACTTTTTGATTCATCTTTCTCTAAACTGCTAAGGAGTTTACGGCTTGTAATAAGAATTTTCATTTTACTAAAATCAATTTAGAGAAAAAGGTGTATTATTTTAAATTTTGTCGATGTATAATTTTTAGGTAAGAGTTTGAACTATCATTTTGTATTTTGTAAATTCAGATACAACTATTTTCTGACCTATGATGATTTCGACAGAAATTGATCCAACCCAGTGGCGTAGCTACGGGGGTGGTTTTCGAGTTTGGACCCCTCCCAGAGCAAAAATTATTTTTAGATTATACGTTCAAAAGACTTAAAAGTGATTTTATATGAATTATATTTTTCTGTTTTGATGTTTGTGGAAGGATATTATATTACTATTGAAATTATTCTGGATAGTATTATTATAAAGTCATTGAGAATAATCTACTAAATTATAATATAACATATTATTGATGCATTTAAAAAATATATTTATTATATATTATCGAAGATATGATTATGATTTATAAGATAAACCCGGCCGCCCCCCAGCTTTTATATGTATGGACCCCCTCTAAGGAAAATTCCTAGCCACGCCACTGATCCAACCACCCCCTAGTGTTCCCTCCTACCATGTGAATACTAGACAGTACTCTAGTGATCTTAACTTAATTTTGGTAAGGCGATAGTTTGATGGGTATTGTTTTATTTTTTGTTGTTATTTGCATTTAATATCATTAATTGAGTGCGTTTTTTAAATTTAAAATCTGATTTTGCAAGAAATGCACCTGAATAAGTGTAACATACCCACCCTTAATGTTGCGCAATCGGTTAATTTTAGGCAATTCCAAAACGGTTAGCCAAGTTTTTAGGCCAAAAAATCGGCTAAGCATAATTAGGCTTAACATAAAAATAGGCGAAAACGAATAGTCAAAAATTAGGCATCGGCTAAGGAGCTCGGTTAATCACTCGTCATATATCGTTACATAATAAATTTATAAAATAATTTTAATAAAGGCTAGGCTTAGTGTTGCATAACGCAGACGGGCGATTAGCCTAGCTCCCAGTCCCTACATTTTGTCTAATTAATTTTAGGCGATTTTTCGGTTAAGCCAAATTAGGTTTAGCTGATTTTTAGGCTACTAACATTACTTATAAATTTCAGATTAATGTAAATTAAAATTTCTTCAGAAGTTCAATATAAAATCTTCTGAAATTTATAGGGTGGGTATTCTACACATATTGGAATGCATTTTCGGCAAAATCAGATTTAAAATTTAATAAAACGCGCTCAATAAAATGCAAAAAATAGAACAAAATACCCATCAAACTATCGCCCTTACCTTAATTTTTACAAAATTATATAGATTTTCATTATAAATTATTAAATTGGCGAAATCGTATGAAATTCCCAGGGTAGATTCTCTTCGGAATAGATTTGGTAAAATCAGATTTATCAGGGAAATTAGAAACGCGCACTATAAATCAGAGACCTACAGGCCCTTTAAATCCGGCCCGGATACACGGACTGGGCTGTATTTTAATTTTTTTTAAATATACCCGGGCCGAGCCTAAAATTTTATTTTTTTAAATGCACGGGCCGGGTCAAAAAAGCTTTTTTTTAAAAAACCCGGGCCAGGCCATATATCTTAAAATCAAATATTTTAAATCACCATTATTATCTAGGCAAAAATATATAATATATTTTTAAAAAATCGGGGCCGGGCCATGCAGATTAAAATAATGCACAAAGCAACTAAATATTGACAAAATTTTCTAAAAAATTGGCGTAAGGCTGGCTTTGTTGCTAATAGTTTTTTTTAAAAATTGCTACTCTACTAGTTAAAGCAAAGCACTAATAGAAACTAATGCATATATACATTGTATATAAATTTAATTATATAATTTAAAAATATAATTTAAACATTTAAATTAATATTGTGAGACAATGCCCTTAGGTAATCTAACATGGGCCTTGAATAGTAATCTTCGACTATTCTATACACCCGTTGAGCTCTTTCTATTAAAAATATATTTAAGGATATTTATTTGGAAAATCTACTCAATAAGAGGCTAAGGATATTTAATCTGGAAAATCTACTCAATAAGAGGCTAAGGATATTAAATCTGGAAAATCTACTCAATAAGAGGCGATAAAGAAGGGAATATTTTCATAATTTTAACATTACTACTTCTAATTGTTCAGCGTATTTTAAAAAAAATAACAACAGGAAGCTTAAAAATATTATCATAATTATTCATAAGCAATTACAAATCAGGAACGTGAATAATTTTTTTTAAGATTATTTTTTCCTTTTTTTTATTCAAGGGTTCCGAGAATTTATATGACGGCGTCTGTCTTGTTTTTTTTTATGTAAAAATATAAAACATAGAAAATATGGACAAATATAATTCTTGTTGAGAAAAAAAAATCTAAAAATAAAATGGAAATAAAAAAAATTTTATATTTGATTGAGATTTGCTCTATGAAAATACAAATAAATAAAAATTATAATAAAAGTTTTGGAAAATCTACTCAATAAGAAGCTAAGGATATTTAATCTGGAAAATCTACTCAATAAGAGGCTAAGGATATTTAATCTGGAAAATCTACTCAATAAGAGGCGATAAAGAAGGAAATATTTTCATAATTTTAACATTACTACTTCTAATTGTTCAGCGTATTTTGAAAAAAATAACAACAGGAAACTTAAAAATATTATCATAATTATTCATAAGCAATTGCAAATCAGGAACGTGAATAATTTTTTTTAAGATTATTTTTTACTATTTTTTTATTCAAGGGTTCCGAGAATTTATATGACGGCGTCTGTCTTGTTTTTTTTTATGTAAAAATATAAAACATAGAAAATATGGACAAATATAATTCTTGTTGAGAAAAAAAAATCTAAAAATAAAATGGAAATAAAAAAAATTTATATTTGATTGAGATTTGCTCTATGAAAATACAAATAAATAAAAATTATAATAAAAGTTTAAACTTACAATTATTTAAGTTTTATTTTATATATAATAGGATTTAAGAAAAATTATCATTAATTTTGAAATCTAAATTTTTTTTAAAGAACTTATAAATTTTAATGGCTGAATTTATTTTAAGCAGTCAAAACAATCAATTACTAATTTTTGAATCATTTATATTTCAACGAGAAAAGCTTATTAACGATACAAGTTATTGGCGTTGTGTTAAATTCCACTTGGAGGAGTGCAATGGAAGGGCAAGGACAAAATCTGGAGTTATATTTCATAATCAAATGCATAATCATGTTCCAGACATTGCCGAAATTGAAGCAAGGAAAGAAATAAATCAAATAAAGGAAAAGGCAACTACCTCGCAAACTCTACCCAATAATATAATAGCGGATATAACAACCAATATATCTACAGCAGCTATGGGGAGAATGCCAAGTTGTTCCTTACTCAAAAGAACAATTCAAAGAAAACGACGCCTAGTAGGAAGGGCGCCTACTGTTCCTGTTAATTTAATTGACCTAATAATCCCTATTGAATATCAAATAAATAATAACGGGCAACAATTTTTATTATATGATAGCGGTCACCATGATCATCGATGCCTAATATTTTCAACAGTGAAAAATATACAGTTCCTATCAACGTGCGACAAATGGTACGCAGATGGCACCTTCAAAACATGCCCTCCACTCTTTCAACAAATCTATACCATCCATGGAATGAAATACGACACGATTATTCCTGCCGTTTATATCCTTATGGCGTCGCGTCGCCATCAAGATTATTTAAATATTTTCCAAAAAATTAAAAATTTAGAAATTCATCTTGATCCTAGGTCTATAATGACAGACTTTGAATTGGCAGCCATATCAGCTTTCAACCAATCTTTTCCGTTGGCTGATAACCGTGGATGTTTCTTCCACATGTCTCAATGCATATGGCGTGCCGTTCAAAAAAATTCAATAATTTGTATGTCATATATGACAGAGCCTAATTTTGCTTTACAAATTAAGATGTTATTATCACTGGCATATGTGCCAGTGGATGACATAATCCATGGATTCGAGGTGCTGGTTGGTTCCGAATTCTATCAAGAAAGGCGGGATATTCTCCAACCTTTGATAGAATACTTCGAGGAGACATGGATAGGCAAAATGATAGCAATGGAGAGGAGATCCCCATTGTTTAGTATTTCATTATGGAATTGCTATGATTCCACTCTGTTGCGAGCTCCAAATACCAACAATGCAGTAGAAGGTTGGCACCGGAGTTTTTCTTCCCATATAAGTTCCCATCATCCAACCATTTGGAAATTTATCAAAAGTATGAAATATATATTATATTAAAATATTTTAAAAATCTTATTTAATTTTTAGCTCTCAAAGATGAAGATAGCCTTAATTGCTATAAATTAGAGCAATATTCTTTGGGACTATTGGCCCCACTCTCAAAGAAACAATATCGGGAAAGAGCTCAACGGGTATATAGAATAGTCGAAGATTACTATTCAAGGCCCATGTTAGATTACTTAAGGGCATTGTCTCACAATATTAATTTAAATGTTTAAATTATATTTTTAAATTATATAATTAAATTTATATTTATAATGTATATATGCATTTGTTATGAATAAAAATTATATATTTTGGATTATGGAACTATTTTGAATTAATTTTATTTGATCGAAAAAATTTGAATAAAGAATTTATGCAATAAAATGTTAAGTTATTAAGATTATTACTAACTTAGTAATTATTTATTTTTGTGAATAACTTAATTTTTCTAACTTATCTTATTGCTTTCCAAGTGAAGGTGTAGGACATTGCTTTTTTGGAAATTTTTTTTAAGCTTGATGTTTTCCTTTTCTAAATGTATTTGATATTTCGCATCAAATATATATAATAATAAAATATTCTACATTGTAATTAAAAAAAAACTCAAAGCCTCTTATTGAGTAGATTTTCCAGATTAAATATCCTTAGCCTCTTATTGAGTAGATTTTCCAGATTAAATATCCTTAGCTTCTTATTGAGTAGATTTTCCAAATAAATATCCTTAAATATATTTTTAATAAATTATATTAGATTAAATCTGATTTAATAAGTGCCAAAAAAAAAGAATTAGACGGTAAATGGTCATATTTGAGAAAATTTATTTCTAAAATAATTCATTTTCTATAAAATCATTCTCTGTCTTCAATATAAAATTATTAATCCTTCCCTATAAAATAATTCGCACTAAAACAATTCTCTGTAAAATAATTCTCTGTAAAATAATTCTCTGTAAAATAATTCTCTGTAAAACAATTCTCTGCAAAAATATTCTCTATAAAATCATTCTCTATAAAAGAGATTCTCTATAAAATCATTCTCTGTAAATGAGATTCTCTATAAACGACATTCTCTATAATTGTTTTCTCTTTAAAAGTTTCTCTATAAAATAAATTCTCTATAAAATCATTCTCTATAAACGAGATTCTCTACAAAATCATTCTCTGTAAACGAGATTCTCTACAAAATCATTCTCTATAAATGAGATTCTCTATAAACGACATTCTCTAAAATTGTTTTCTCTTTAAAAGTTTCTCTATAAAATAAATTCTCTATAAAATCATTCTCTATAAACGATATTCTTTATAAACGACATTCTCTACAATTGTTTTCTCTATAAAGGTTTCTCTATATTTGCATTCTCTATAAAAGATTCTCTGTAAAGACGGGATACCCC
>NW_027051033.1:0-1974 GCF_954871325.1 Gordionus sp. m RMFG-2023 | reverse complement strand
AAAATACTATCAGTAGCAATAACTTCTATTCTGTTAATTGGTTTATGATAATTTGATCGGTATTAATTTTTAAGAATTCCGAAAATTTTTTTGATCGGATTTAATGGCAGTGGTAAAAATATGATATTTGGATAATTTTCACAATTATCCTCGTTTGATGAATAGGAACATTATCCATTATTGGCAAGGAATTCGATGGTAAAATTGTATTTAATTCATCGAGGTATATATTAAATTTTATGACAGTGAAAGTCTCATCTATAATTTTGAATTTTTTCAATTCACTTATTACTGATATAGATTTTTCATTGGAGGGAAGTAATTTAACAGGTGGCCTTTTTGTCAAGGATGCCCATCCATAGTGAAAAATAATATTGGTGTTAAACCCTGTCTCGGTCAGGAAGAATACATGTTCAAAAGAAATTTTAATCTTGTTTGAAATACATCTGGAGCTTTCTCCTATCGGGTTCTATCCAACTCTTTTCCGACTCCAACTCATTGATTTAGTATATTTTGATATAGCCCACTCGCTTATTCTTAGATGTGGTGGATGGTATATCCGTTATCATTACCCAATTCAGCTATGTTCGATAGAAGTTTCTGTGTTGTCTTTTTTTATTCCGACTTCGTTTTTTTAAAATTTAATCAGATAAAGGTTCGTCCTAATATTCAGGGAAAGTTTCCCGCTTGAAACTATAAATTGAACTAATGGATAAATTTAGATCATGGGCAATTTTGGCTAATAATCAATTAGTTTGCTCAGCCATATTTTAGCCAATTCCAATTTTTAATCTCTCCAATTACTATTTTTTTTCACAAAAGAAAGATCAAAATTTGGTTGATCGTGATTCGAATATTGACATCGGTTTGTAATGTCATATCTAAGGGTATTCGATGGGATAGATGAATAACTTTGATATCTATTTGTTATTTCAGATACCCCCCCCCCCCCCCCCCCCCCCCCCCCCTACCCCCTTCGAAAGAATATAAAGTTTTATTAGATGTATCTAAAATTATATAAAGTTAGTAAATAATCGACATAATATTAACAAGCCTGAAATTGGAGATAGATTCAAAATACTAGCGATAGTTAAATATGACATTTAAAAAAGAATAGAAATATAGTTTTTAATCGTAATTTTTTTTTATAGATTAAAAAAAAAATTATTAGCAGTTTAAAATTAAAATTGTCGCAAATTTAAAAAAGAATTATTAGAAGTTTTAAGTTCTAAAAAAATAGCGAAAGTTTTTAAAAACAATAATGTTTTTCTCAACATTTTCTTTCAAGTTTTTTAAAAGTTTTCTAAAAAAGGATGCGTTTTTCTCAACAAGTTTCTACAATAATTAAGGAACGCAAAATAATTATATTGTAATGTTTCTTAACATATATGGATTATTTTTAAAAAATAAGCAATATTAAATTGCTTCCATTGCTTCCCTCATGTTTATTTTTTTACCGTAGAAAAACTAATAATTAGTTTTATAACGTAGTAAAAATGATTCTACCTACGCTTGTATGAAATTTTTTTAAAAATTAGTTTTATTTATGCGAAGAGGGAATTTTAAACAACCTTGCATAAAAACAAAGATCAAAGGGCTTGTACATTCTCAAACTTTTATTTTTTATTATATTTAAAAAAAAATTGTATTGTTTGTAAAAAACTTGTGTCTTTTGATCACTAATTTGGAATCAATTTTTTTTTCATCAGAAATGAGAAAAAATTTTCCCAGGGAAAAATATCCCACAGAAAATAATTGTCCGAAAATAATTCCCCAATAGCAAGCTACTTTATTTCCATTTTTTTTAGCGCGCTCCTTTTTAAAAAGCAACTAAGTAGCGCGCTACTTAGCTACTTTTAAAAAATGTAATGAATGCAACTATAAACATGAAAATTTAAATATAATATCATAATTAATTATAATTTTTATAATTTATTATTTAATCTTGAAAAATTTATATTTTTAATTTGTAAT
>NW_027051032.1:0-669 GCF_954871325.1 Gordionus sp. m RMFG-2023 | reverse complement strand
ACACACCTTTTCCATTTTTAATGTAAAATTAAAGAATTGTGAAAATTTCACAAGAAAAAATATGAAATTCTTAAAACCTATGAGTAATGAAACATTATTACATCAAAAAATTTCATCCATATCCACACGATCTCATGTTTATTATTTTTAAATAAATAAAATATTAAAAAAAAAATATAATATAATATTAAAAATTCCCCCGAGTTTCAATAAGTTACAGTTTTTTTAAATGTTTTGGACAAAGTGTGAGTGGAAAAATGAGAATTAAAGAAAAATTCTATAAAAAAAATTTATTTTTACAATAACTTTTTTAAAAAATATATTATAAATTTTTTCAAATTTAAAGTAGTATTTCAATATTTTAATTTTACATTTAGTTATCTAAAGATTGGAAAATCAGGATATGAAATTAGAATAATTTCTTAATAAACATGAAAAAGAATTCGAATTTAGGGTTTTCAGTTCATTCATATTTGTTTAGATTTATGATTCGAAACATCAAAAAAAGAAAAACTATTTATTATTTATATATTCCATGTATATAAAATATTATGCAATTCAAATCAATCATAAATTGAATCATTTAAAGGAATGCATCGAATTCCATCTTCAATGAATTTTGTGGTGTGAGAATAAAAAATTGATAAATTATATGTAAAATAACTGATC
>NW_027051031.1:0-569 GCF_954871325.1 Gordionus sp. m RMFG-2023 | reverse complement strand
CCCACGGGAAGGCTTCTATCTTCGACAGCGTGTATCTATTGATATATGCAGATCTAACTGTATTGCCATCCACGGCTCCCTTTTTTGACCTCCTCCCACTCAACCATACAATTTATTAATTTATTATACTAATTTTTTTAATACAGTTTTAATATAGATTTTATTTTTAAAATAGTTTACATGATATTTTTAATATATATTTTTAAATTACATATGTATGTTTTACTTTTAACGTTCAATTTGACCAATAAAGAGATTAATTATAAAAAAAAAATCAACTGGTACTCTTTTGTTTTAGCGATAAATTTTAAAATTGTTAATATTTATTTCATTCTTTGTTTTTTATTAGTAGGAATGTAGCATATCAAGGCCCGATTCTAGCTTCACAATTGGGGGGGGGGGGGGGCTGATAAAATTTTTAACAAAAAATTGATATATACGATTTTATTTGAAAAGTAACACATAAAAATATACAAAAAGGAAGATGAGAATTGGCTTATACTGGAAGGATAGGTTAATTTAATGATTTTACAAATATTATAAAATAATCTTATATAAAATTATGGATT
>NW_027051030.1:0-27495 GCF_954871325.1 Gordionus sp. m RMFG-2023 | reverse complement strand
CTCTTCTTAATTTGGTTTATAGAAGATAATATACATGTATGTATAAAAAATTGTGATATATGTATTGATAAGATTTTGAGTATAGTGAAAATTATTAAATAAGTTGAATATTTTGTAGAGAGCAGTTTCATCAATGTGTGAGTGGTACTAACGGGTGAAGATTTATGAGAGAGTCTATAAAATAAAAAGATTAAATGAAATAAAATTAATTTGGAATTTGGGGAATGAGACGATAATAATTCTTGAATATATTTTTTATTCATATTATTTATTTCATTCATATTCTGGATATTAATGGAAATTATTTTTAAAAAATCATTCAACATCATCCATTTTCCCACAGACGATTTTTCAACTTAAAATATTAATACGTGATACATGATATATAGCTATTTTGCCCTCTAGCGTTGAAGATTCAACAGAGCTACGCTAGGGTTTCCTCATTTCCATCTAATTGGAACAATTTAATTTGGGTATAAAAGTAAAAATATGAGGAGCCTTCCACATGTTTGTGGGCAAGCCACACGTACTTGTAGGCACAACATTTCGAAAAATGTTGCTAAATTTCTATAGGCTTTAATTTAAAAGGAGTGGGACAAAGAAAAAGCCTATACCCAAGAACTACAGTTTAATTTAATTACTTTAAAGGTGGGTGATGGCTGATTTTAAGCTTAATTTCTTTTGTGTAAGTTAAAATTACTATCAATATTGAGATATAAAGTTCATAGAATCTGTAAATAAATATGATTAAAATAAAATAATATTTACCGTTCTATCACTTCAAATTTTCCATCGGATGTAACCGCCAATTTCTAAAATGATATTAATTTATAAATGTAGATTATGCCCAACCTCAAATAGCTCTAGGTGATGCCCAACCTCTAAAATATGAAGGTTATAAAAATTTGAATTTTATTTATAGAGTTAATCAAATATAATACTTTTTTTATTTTTAAATGTACATTAAATCATTCAAAAAATTATAACATATTTCTAAATAAATTCATAAAGATTTCGATGGTAAGAGATAAATTAAATATATATATTTATATTTAATTTAAAGAGATGTGTAATATCAGATAGATTTATCATAATAAGATACCACTATTATTATATCGTTATATATAATATCTATATTTAACTATTTTGGAGGTTTAAAATCTTTGAACCACAACTGAATGCTTGTCTGTTGGTATTATATTATGATAATTGGTAACAACAATAAGCTTAAATTAGGTATTTTAATACTTCCAAAATTATATTATCATTTTTAAAAGGTCTAATCTATTAATTACAAATTTTAAAATATTTGCCCCAAAAAAATAATATTAAAACTCTAATCATACTATTTTTCAAATTTGGTTTCCCATCTTGGTAAAAATTATAACATATTTTCGATAATAATTGGCAAATTAATTGAAAATTTTTAATATTTTTTGAAGACATAATCTATATATTTTTTTGTAATTATTTTAAGATGCATCCACTATAAAACCCTCTGCCATAAATGGTATATTATATTATATAATTTAAAAATATAAAGTGATAAATATATCTAAACGTAATATCATGTGGATGGTATGTCCAAAGTCAAAAAATAATAATTTACTTTAAATAAATTAGCATTCTAAATTGTCAAGTTTTCCAGCTATATTAAAAAGTATCAAGGCTTTTACTTCTTAAAAAATGGATGCATTTTATAAAATATCCTTATTAGTTTTTGCTTTTTTTACTTTGGACATACCCAGAGTTGTTAATTTACTTATTAAGTTTTGTTTCTTTATTTTATTTTCTAATAAACCGATTAAACACTTTTACTCTATTAAAATCTGATTGCAGAAACATCTCCTACACCTGCTATAGATGATAAAAAACAAGGTTTATATATATTTAATGATCTCATTTTATATTTGTACTAAAATTAAATGAAGCAAAAAATAACTATTATTTCAAATTTAGGATAATATTATAAACAAAAATATTAAATGAATTTTATTCTAAAATATAACTAGATAATTATCATATATTTAATTTATTTTACCATATTATAATTTTAAGTTGGTGCCATTAGAAGACATAAGTTTTCAGGTAAAATATTTAATTTATTATATTAAATAATTCGTTATTTTTATATTCAGCTAATATTATGAATAGAGTTTTAGTTTAAATAAGCATTATAATTCGTATCCAAATATGCTAGAATATTTACTAAACCCATTTAAAAATTGAATCAATATAATAAACTAATTCTACTAAATTTATTATTAATTTCTATTACTAGGATTAAAAAAAATTAATCGTGAAGAAGGAAATTTTACTATCCCGCTATGAAAACTTAATTCTTTACCCAAGAAATCCAAAGCTTAAAAATTATATTAATCAATAATATTTCTTATATATACATTATTTTCAATATATTTTAGATTATAAAAATATATTTAATCCAAAAAAATAATCAAAAAAAATTAGTGATTATGGTTAATAAATATGTATTTGCGATTATTGCATTTAATTTTATGTTCGGGTTTATTTTATTATTCTACCGTATTATATACAATATATTTAGATTATAAAAACATTATCATTCACCCTAAAAATTATCAAAAATTGTGATTTACAGCATTAAATTATATGATTGTTATGTTTGGGGTTTATTTTTCTTCGGTTAAAAAGGGCTTTTCAATAAAATCGGTTATAGCGATTGTCTCTAAGTGTTATCGAAATCCACAACTAAGATTTCCGCCAAAAAATATAAACTAAACTTGGCATATAGCTGGAAAATCAAATTTCAAGGCTATGATAATGTTTTTTTATAGCTAGGATATTGATTTAATTGATATGCTTAAAATTGTTATTAAAAATATAATTATAATACTACATAATTAATATAATTTATAAAAACGTATAATACGAAATATAATAGTGGTTAGAGACAATTATAATATTATAAATGAACAATATTGAACATAATTACTAAAATAATGGAAAATTAATTGATAAATGCGAATGTTGTAAACGAACGCGTTTAAAATTTTATATATTATATACAGAGATAGAAAATGGTTGATATCATTTAGAATTTATTTTTAATGTCAATTTTTGAAATTAATCTACAAATAACTTTTATATATTTTAATCAATTTTCATTGGACTTGTTACATTTTTTTTCCAAAATTTGGCTTTATTACCTTGCTTGGGAATTTTATTTTTATATTAAATATTAGGGCATAGGCGATCATTAATATTTAATAAATAATATTGATATTATCAAGTAAAAGCTTTAAATATATTTTGACTACCATAGTATTTACACTTAGTTTTAATGGAATGAACCTGAAGATGGGAGAGAGAGTTAAAAAAATATATAAAAAATTGGAAAATTATATTTAAATACCAGGTAACAACTGTTATAAAATTAGGGAGAAAACATTCCCTGTCATTTTTGACGGGCTATCTAATAGTGTTGTATACCGGCTCGTTATGAGCCGATTTTTTAAAAACGGCTAACTCAATATTTCATCTTGAAAAAAACATTGAGCCAGACCTGAAGATTTTGCTCATAGAAGGAACAAAGGTGTAGACATATATTATCGAAATCTCTAGGCTTAGATAATATTTTTCTACCTAAAATATTGAGTTAGCCGTTTTGAAGAATAGGCTCAAGACGCCGTTTAACATCACTACTATATACTAGTTCAAAAATAAATATTAAAATTATATCAAATATGCATTTGCAAAGTGTTTGTCATTTAATAAATTCAAATTTCAGATAAATTATTATATAAACTCATTACTTTGCTATTACCAATTTAACAAAATATTATAAGCATAATTTATCGAAAACTTCTTTTTACTATATATTAATTTAAAAACTCGTTTTAATATGCAAAAATAATACATTAAATGGTAGTTACAAGTAAATGATGAAATTTTTTAATTCTGCAATAGAAAGAGCCATTTAATATAGTTGAAAAACCGGACTTTTTTTAAATATTATAAACACTTTACAACCAAATAAAGAGGTTATATCGTGCCCTACTCTTGTATCAAAAATATCTAGAGATTATAACATCATGCTAGATAAAATAATAACTTGTTTAGCCAAACAATTAATTCTTTGTATCACAGCAGATTTATGGTCATCATACCATATTTTTTACATAATATGTTGAATCTATCAATTTGTTTAAATATATTATTAGTTCATTTTTAGGCATGATTGTCTACTGGTTGGGTGCAGTCACTTTAGAAAGAAAATCAGCATGCTTAGCTTGCCAACGGCTAACTAGCAAACATGCATTTGATTATTTAGCAGAAACAATTTCAAACCTTCTCAGGAAATTTAAAATACATAATAAAATAACATTATGTGTCACCGATAATAAAATTTTTAAAAGCCTTTAGGTATAAATAAATAGTCTATATTTTAATTTTTATGTTTATTTTTATAAATATTATATATCATTTGAGAAGGTATCTGAAGATGAGGAAGATGAATTTGTACCATTATCATTAAATGAGGTATTTGAAAATCTAATAGAAACGAAAGCTTTATTTATCTGCCTAAACACCATCTCTTATGCTTGACACGATCTTAATTTAGTAGCAAGTGTTGATGCTGAGAAAGCATTTATCTTTAAAAATAATATTAAAAAGCGCATTTGATAAGTGAAAAAATTTATGGAATAAACAAAAAACAATCTACATTACTTGTTGCTAATTTAAAGATTAATTTCTCAAGGTTGCTTATAAAACTTCTTGTTACAAGATGTAATTATTATTATCATTAGTAAAAGAAAATTATAATTTGTTTGACAAAGTGTGTAACATGGGATAATTAGAGGCTTTTAAACAATATAAATTTTTTTGGAAGAATCAATCCTCTTGCGCGCTTTTAGCATAGCTAATGCCGTATTAACTGCCAAATTTTCCTGTTTATCAGATAAAAATTTTGAAAAACAATTGTGATAAAAAATTAATAAGAAAAATATGTTTTACAAATAAATATCTCTTTATTCGTTATATTATATTGTATTTATAACTGCTTCATTTTCACCACCTTCGGTAATAAAGCTCAATTATTTTTTTAAAGAATTAGGCAAAGTGAAAAATTCAGCCTAAGGAATCCCCCTCTTCTTACCACGAAGACTTGCTACCGCTATTATTCGCTCTAACTATCTAAGATTTTATCTCTTCCATCGAACAACCTTAGATGTCTATGCCTTCTCTCTTCCCTTCTCATTCCTAGCTTCCTTTTTTTATATCCCTTATTCTTTTCCGTAAACTCTATTTTTATTTTTTTCACCTTTATTCATAAAGAAAGAAAGAAAGAAAGAGAAGGAGAGGAGGAGGAAGGAAGGGGGGAGAAGAGAAGAAGAGAAGAGAAGAGAAGAGAAAGAAAGAAAATAAAAATTATGTTATCAAAATAAAACTATACAATTTCTTAACGTGGCTAATATATTGTATATTGTATTAAAAAAAGAAATTTATTTATATTAAAATTAAATTTAAAAAAAATATATTTGTCATAAATTTTTGAACGAACGTGAACGCGTTCCTCTTTATTGGGTAAGTGAACGTAAACATTATAATTAGGTTGATGAACTAAGGATTTAATCGTAAATATATCTACAATCAAAATTGAAAAATATGAGAATAACATTATTAGTAGTGTCGTTATAACGATTTGCGCCGATTTTTAAAAACGAAAACTAATATGATTAAAAAATATTATAGCTACATAGACAAGTACATTTGTTCATGTTGATTGATCATATATTTAAATAAATTTAAATAATTAATCTTAAATTTAAATAGTTATTCTTATATTATTAATTGATATGTTTGATATAATTTAACCATTTCAATTACTATAGTCGACTTTGGTTATTTTTAATTTATTTATTATTCACTAAACGTGATTGTAAACATTTGTTATATTATATATTTTTCAATTAACTTTTATAAATATATACTGATATATTTTTAGTTCTTTTAGACATAGAATAATAATAAAATATTTTAAAAAATAATTAATTTGAATAGCTTACTTCATGGTGCCCCAGTTACGGTGGTACGTTTTTCGTTTTTCTTTTTTTAAAAAAAAGTATATAATAAAAGTTTAAAAAATTAAAATATATCCTTACCTTGAAAATAAAATAATAAAAGAATTTATCCGTCTTTTCTTTCGATTTCTTTTGTAAAAATAAAAAGTAAAGGAATTACTTATCAAATTCGTCGTTCGATATTGGAGATGATAAAAGGACAAATAAAATTTTTTTTGACTTTTCTTTTCGATAGTCAAAATTTTATCCAAATTTACAAAATTATAAAAGGTAAAAAAAAAAAAAGTAGAAATAAAATTTATTTAAAATAAATATAACTTGTTAAATTTTCTTGTTTCAATAAATAAATATAACTTGTTAACTTCTTGCCGTTACGTTTTTGTAAAAAAAAAAGAAGAAATTTGCCTAAAATTAAAATAAAAAAGTAAAAATTAAATTAAATTCGAAATTGTGATGACTACCTTATTTTTGATTTGACTACCTATTGTGACGATTGCTTAATCCATTGAGATGACTCTATTTATATGACTACCTATTGTGGTGACTACCTATTGTGACGATTGCTTAATCCATTGAGATGACTCTATTTATATGACTACCTATTGTGGTGACTACCTATTGTGACGATTGCTTAATCCATTAAGATGACTCTATTTATATGACTACCTATTGTGTTTATTGCTTAATCTATGGAGATGACTAGAATCAAACCTTAACACTTTCATGCAAAAAGCTTCTTTCTTCATGGTGTCCTGGCTCTGGATGTTGGAATGGAATATGATAACCAGCACCTAACCTAATGTGACAACCTAGAAAGAACCAATATGGAAGTTGGACGTTTGAATTCTATATTGTGAGACCAATGATGATCACTTATTATTCTAATCCACGTAAGAAGAAAAGTTATTTGAAATTAAAATTTTATGCCGAGATAAAGGCATGTTGTAAATTTACTTATTAAAATAACTTAAATGTAAATCAATAATGGACATATTTGAACACATAAAAGCCTTAAAAAATTATTTACTTAATTTCTTAGTGAAATATTGATATTTCTTTTTGGATATCTTGTATGATGACCAATTTTTGTAAATTAACTAAACCTAAAGATGAATTTTTAGATATAATTAAAAATAAACCATTAAAAATCCTAAACAAGAAGATAAAACTTTAATTTTAAATATATTAAAATGTAATTAAAACATGAATTAAAAGGTTTAAATCACATGATAGATTTACATAACCCTTATAAGTAATACTTAATATGATAAAAATGTTTTTGAAATAAAGCTTTTGAAGACAAAAGGTTATGTAAAAATTAAACATCATTATTTTAGAAAAATATTGTGTGAAATTTAAATTTTTTTTAAGAGAGGGAAATGTGCATAATATTTGCATATTTTAACCTCGGAGATTGAAAATAAATAAAAATAAATTAAATATTAAAACGCTACCAATAAAATATAAAACGCAAAATTTAAAAAAAAGAAGGCGAAATTTTATATAATTTTTTTGATTTATCATTCTTATGTTATTCTACATTCCAAAAATTTTATTCCAAATTCTTTTATTCCAAAATTTTATTCCATATATTCAAACTTGATCCTTATAATAATGATAACGTACAGCAACTTTTCTAACCTACAAAAACGTATGGACTCACGCCATCAGACAGACTTATGCGCCCTCTGAGCAGCAACTTGATGCTTTGTCGAGGAGGGGAATGTTAATAGTGTTGTTTATTTAAAATTGATATCAAGCTTATGATTTTATCAAACCTACGCGATTGATTCAAGCCTACGAAAACGTATGGACTCACGCAACTCTAATAAACGATTTTATCAAACCTACGTGATAGAATCAAGCCTACGAGAACATTTGAGACTTATGCGCTAACCAAGATAAAACCGAGTACAATCGAAACGGGAAAAAACTTCTGGGACAACAAGCTCTCGATGACTGCTGAGAAGAAGCTTTGTTCTTTGTAGAAGAGGGGGAATGTAGATTCATCATATATTTAAATAAATTTAAATATTTAATCTTAAATTTAAATAGTTAATCTTATATTATTAATTGATATGTTTGATATAATTTAACTATTTCAATTACCATAGTCGACTTTGGTTATTTTTAATTTACTTATTATTCACTAAACGTGATTGTAAACATTTGTTATATTATATATTTTTCAATTAACTTTTATATATATATACTGATATATTTTTATTTCTTTTAGACATAGAATAATAATAAAATATTTTAAAAAATAATTAATTTGAATAGCTTACTTCAGTTCAAAAACAAAAATCCCTAATAACCAGGAGGGATAGAATTAATAAAACAATCATAATTGGTCATTGCGATTCTCTGCCTTAAGTAAAAGCTTTCAGAGATTCCCCCTGAAATTTTCCTGATTAGACAGCTGACGTCTTTAAAATACTTTTTAACCAAATCAGTATGTTGTTAAAGTGGAGCAAATGATTGGTACGAATATATAATTAGAAGAATCATCGCTGTATTTGGCGATATTAATATTTCGCTCTGTTCATGGAGTCCTTGTTAAATTTGAAGGGCATTTCGTGTCCAGACAAGAAAAATCCCATAATAGAAACTTTCCTTGTGACCATGGAATTCGTGATTCCATCAGGATGTCTACCATCGGAAAAGAGTTCAGAAAGCTCCAATGAGGTAGAAAAGCCAGCTGACCTAAGTGCAAGAGATATGATTGATTGCACCTAAAGAGTCGGGTTTGCCGACCGACATTACGATTGCAATATAAAGGTTGAGCGCCATATTGTCATCATCAGTATGAAATTTGCTGCATCTATATAATAATGAAAAAGGAATTCAAGTTTGAGATTACTAGATGGAATAACATCTAAAAATTTATGTCCCCTAATTCCTTGATAAGTTCAATGAATGTGGATCTAGCTAAAGGTGAAAGACTCGAAATAAGGTTATCAACAGAGTTTTTCCAAGTGGTAGATCCCAAAACTTCTAATCAGAGATAAGGTTGTGGTTGTGACGGATTTTGACCACTCTATCCTGTATGTATTCAAAAAAGAATAGAGGACTGACGGTTGGTTAATTAATACGTATTGAAATCGACAATAGAGATCTTATATCAAAACCACCATGTTTGGTAAGAAGTGTGGCTTGATGCCAAGCCATATCTGTTAATTTGATGTTTAAGCAGTCACTAAGAATGACTCTTATTCTGGTTTAAAATCCTACTAGATGCTCCCTCTCAAAAAATAAAGAACTCGACCGTACGGAATAAAGGATTTTAGGGATATTTTAACCAGTTGCTGAACAATTGGCATTCTGTCGAGTGATATAAGCAGCCGCTTTACATCCTGAACTCGATTCGACACCTAATTGAAGAGGATCAAATAAATTAGAAACTTGTGCGAAAATTCTGCTAGCTATAAGCTTGAAACATTCTTCTATATGCTGTACCAATGGCAATAGGCCTGATATAACCATTCTTTTTTCTCGCAATGACAAGTTTGGGTCCAAAAAAGGGCCCTTGCGAATTATGGGATGCCACCGTTGATAAGTGATTTCAACCAGTAAATAAGTCTGACTATTCATAATAGGAGTAGTTAGGTTTTGAAGAAATAGAGGTTTAATGCCCTAGAACCCACGGGCACCATCCTAAAAAGATCTGATCAATTTAATTACTTTCTCTAGAGTTACAATTTGGATAAGGTTATTAGTTTCACTAATTGCTATAACTTCAGATGTTTGGGGATGCTTATCTAACATTTTTCTGTATGCTATCACGTTCACTGGAGCAAATATGTCAAAGGAGCTGCATAGTCTAAAACCGCCATTCATGTCCAGATTATTTATTTTATTGTCGATTCATCTTGTTTTTTGTTGCAGGTGTAAGTTAAGATATGATGTAGGTTCTTTCGATTAGAGTTTGGTAAATCTTAATATCCATACAAAGGTTTTATTTAATATCGATATAGATCTTAAAATATCATATGATAGCCAGAGTATTAAAATAATAATTAGAAGTTGTAATTTAGAAAGTTAATACTTTCTCTATGGTTAAAATAGTGGTTAATAAAATATTGAAGTTTTAATTTTGTATCTCGCTCCGACTCACCTTAAAAAATAAATCTAGATCTGAGGTAAACTTGTGAGTTATCATATTCTTAGCTGCGAGTTAAACAGAAGAAATATCTATGTTATGTGCCTGAAATCAAAGTTTTGAGGATAATTCAAGATTTCTCCAATTAATCATAAAAATAAATGAGAATAGGTAATGCTAGTTTGAGTGACATAGAATTGATGGGGTTGAAATATATTGGAAAAATATCCCTAAATAAAATCAAAAACGTGATTGAAAGAAGGTTATTTAGCCTAAAGCTAACAGATGTGTCGGATGACAAATTATCACTGAGGACAAAAAATTAGGAGTGTATAGGTTTAATAACCGTTTTAAAGGAGGGCCAGGATAGCTGTTTTAGCTATTTTTAACGGATGAGCAATAAATATCGATTGGGTTATGTAAATTAAAGCTTAACAGGTCTATATTTAATTATGAATTTAAAGATGATTTAAAAACTTGTTAAACGTCTCGTTTTGAGCCGATTTTAAAGACGGCTAACTCATTTTGGCCAGAGAAATGGGGTCTAAGCCTCGAGATTCCGAGAATATATGTATAGACCTTTGTTCCTCCTCTGAGCAAAATTTTCAGGCTTGCGTAATACTTTTCTGGGTGAAGTATTGAGTTAGCCGTTTTTAAAATCGGCTCAAAAGTAGCCGTTTAATAACACTACTTAGAACTAATCCCGATTCTTCTTATACATTATTAGCTTAGAAATAATTGTATTAGAATTTTTATTAATTTTAAACAGAGAAACGATTTTTTTTTTGTTTCGAAATTGTTTTCTAAATTTAAAAAAAAAAAGGATTTATATTTTGTGCTAATTTTTGTTAAAATTTAACTTTGAACTTAAAAATTATATATTTTTAAAAAAAAGGTTTTTCTAAAATAACTCCACTAAATTTTGTAAAACAATAACAGGCGAACGTAAATAAAATTAGAATTTTACTTAATACAGCGGCATGAGAGTTATATTTGTTCGTTAAATATCATACAATTTTTCAAAAAAAATGATATGAGCTTCTTTTAAATATCAAATAAAATTTTAATATTTTAATCGTAAACTAAGAACAATTACGAGTTGTTGCAATTACACGAGAATATATTATAGGACATTCATAATCTTTAAAATTATATACTCGTTATAATAGGTCTCTATAAAAAAAAACGATCCTAACTTAAAGATTGCGGGAATGGCATGGATAACAAAACTCCAACTTGGTTGGGTAATTTACAAATAATGTTACCTAATATTGCGACTTAATTGAGCGCTTTTGAAAAAAATAGCCAAAAAAGAAAGAAAGAAAGAAATGTCGTATGGGGATTCGGAATCTCTTGATTAAATCATTTGCCGATAGAGATTCCAAAAATTTTAAAGTTCGATTGGAAATGAATTCTAGCATGGGTAGATTACCCAAACTCTAAATTTCAAACAATTTTGCCACGAACTTTAGAACCACTTCCAATTTATATTAATTTTTATTTGGATTTTTCGTATAAATTAAAAAAAAAATACTAAAATGTCTATCGCCGAAATTGGCTGAAATTTAGAGGATGTTAATACTCTACACATGCTGGAATACAATTCCTGTAAAATCAGATCTTTAAAAATCCAAAAATCGCCCTTAGCAAATGATTTAAAATTGAGAGATTCCGAATCCCCACGAATCCCGAAACCCCATTCGACATATATATAATTTAGATGGAGGACGTCATGAATCATTTACCCTATGATTTATAATAAAGAACAACTAGAAGTTGAAATGGCTTAAAGTTATGATGCCCGTGATTATTATTATAATAGTGGTGGATAAGTTACCGAGCATGATATTTGGTATCTTTATCTCATAAGGAGTTGCTTAACAAATCCATTGAACTAATGAATTCGCTTAGAATTGATGAAAACACAATTAACAATTGGACGGGATTTATTTTTTAGGTATAATTCTCTGTTTTAAAAAGATTTAAAAAAAAGGGAAGCAATGCTGAATGCTGAAGTCCATGGTGGGGTCAAGTTAATTTTGAAAAGATTCGAGGATTAACTCAAAAAAGATACTAAAATGAATTAAAGTATGTATCGATATTTGGTCACATAAGATATATCGGGAAAGAATGAGGGTACGACTCTATGGATGATAGAAAATCGTTGCGGAAGAAATATTAGGAGTGTATATTTCTGCACGGAACCTGAAACCCTGTCTAAAATAATTTTGATCCTGGCAACTTAAAAAAACTCTAATACCTTTGTTTTAAGTGGATAAATAATTTGGGCCGACTTCAAGCTAAATAAAATAAAATTGATGTGTATATTTGTTTTTTTTTAAATTTTTGTCAAAAATTTAACCCGTGTTTTCATGAACTTTAACAAATTAATTATTTTTCAGAGGTTAAAAAAATAAAATAAAATAGATAACTAATTTGTAAACATGTGAAGGTGAACTTATACGACATATAAAGAGAAGATGTATTTAATTGAGAATAAAATAGATATAATTATTATTTGTTCATAAATATTATTCAAAGACGTTTTTTTTTGAATTATAAAATTAAATTTCGATTTAAATTTAAAAACTTAAAATAATGACAACTATTAAAAAATAATTTAGAAGTCTCTAGTAACCTTGATGATAGTTAAGCGATATGTTCAATGTTAGATGTTAGTATAGCTATATAATTTAACATTAGATATTCTTTGATTTAAGCATCTTTTTTTTGTGAAATACATATAATCAATTTGTGATTTATATAAAATTATAACTTATAATGACAACTTTAAGAAATAATTTGAAGTTTCTAGCAGCCGTACTGATGGTTAACCGATATTATGTTTATTGTTTAAATGATAGTATAGCTATATAATTTAATATTAGCTATTCTGTGATTTAAGCTGTGTTTTTTTTTGTTAAATGATATAAATCTAATTTTGATTAAATAATTTAAAACTTAAATTATTAATAATGACTTTTAAAAATGACTTTTTCTTAGTAACCAATAATGGTTAAGCGGAAATTATTTGACTAACAATCATTCTAAAGTGGCTTATTTGACATTTACATATTATCTAACTAGTTATAATTTAAATATATCGCAATATCTTATTTGCTAAGCTAACTTACAAAATAAACTTTTAAATGGTAATTTCCAATTAATTGTTCATTAAAAAAAATGGACAAAAATCACTAGATTTTATAGACTTCTCCATATAAATTTATGCAAAACGAAGACTAAATGCGCAAATAATTCATAAACATTTTAATAATTTATTAATTATGATGCAAACAAAGGTACAAAGTAAATAGGTTTAACCATTACAAGAAATTAAAGAAATACAAGTTTAAAGTTCAATTCAAAATTTTATGATAACAAAAATAAGAAATTTGAAGAAATATAGGTTTAAGGGTCGATTTTAAAAATTACACGATAACAAAAAACAAGTCGTATATAAAAGACTATCTATTCATTTTAATTAAAACAATCATATTTAATTTTTGCGAAAAAAAGAGAGACTTTACAAATAATTTTTTTGATATTTTACGTGAGAAAAATAAAACTTAATTATGCTATTTAATTATTTTTCGCTAATCACCCTGGCTCTTTTTCTGACTATTCGTGGACAAGTAAATTGTAATTTATATATTATATATATACCATATAAAGGTGGATAAGTGACCCCTAGATGTGATGCGAATAATGTAGTCTATTGTGTCATAGTTAAACTTTTAGCTTAAAAAAAATTGAATTAAGCTTCTAAGTTGATTCTTAACTTGAAGATTGATTCGAATATTTTTGTATAAATACATAGCTATACTATTTTATATTTGACTAAAGTTAGGGCAGTTTAACAACACTAGATGCGAAGTCTTAGTTTAAAATTTGATTTTTGCTAATGGGAAGTCACCAATATCAAGTCATGCTATTTATTTACCAAAAAAAAACACTTTATAACTCACATCCATCAGCCATTAATCTCCCATTTCTTAACAATTATTTTGATTAATCTGTGGTTCTTCCTTGATTTACCTAATCCCCCTCTGATAAGAGTCCTTTCAGTAACACACAGAAATTTTAGAAGAATTATACATATAACTTAACACTTAACTATTCTCCTTTATCTTGCTTATTTTCATTTGCACTTAAATTTACCATTCCTCTAAAAAAAAACTATTAATATTTAAACCTCGATAAATGGAAATTTGAACAGCCATAGATTAAATCCCAGCAATAGTATTCATAATTCCTCCTATAATGCAAAAATTTAATAATTATTTTATGTTAAATATAAAAGTTATGCCAATCCGTAAAGGTAAACAAAATAAATATTATATGCAATATATTTATATTTGAGTAAGTTTCATTAGAGTCAGTGACTAGTAATAAATATTCTGAGAGTATGACCTTAGGGATCAAAGATTAATCCTCCCGTAGTTTTGCTAAACAGTCCTATTTGTGTTCGATATTTAAAAATAAAAAATGACAGGATTAAGAGCTTAGCATTTGGGCACAAATAAAGTCTTCTGAACAGTTTTCTGCTATTCCATGAGTAAAATCTTCAGGCTTACATAATACTATTATTGGTTAAAATTTTAAATTTGACACCCAAATCGGGCCATTTAAAAACAGTGTATCCTCAAGATATCTTCTACTTTTATTAGATTTTTAAGAATTCCCTGGATATATTTAAGTTAGGCCCCATAATAGTAATAAATAAAATCATTATTTAACGGTTGGATTAGAAATTTTACACAGTGTTGTTAAACGGCTCGTTTTGAGCCGATTTTTTAGAACGGCTAACTCAATATCTTAACCAGAAAAAAAATATTGCCCTAAGGCCTCGAGATTTTGATAATATATGTGCAGATCCATTGTTCCTTCTATGAGCAAAATCTTCAGGTTTGAAGTAATATAATTTCTGGATGAAATATTGAGTTTGCCATTTTTTAAAAAATCGGCTCAAAACGAGCCGTTTGACAACACTAGTTTTACGAATGACCAGGGTTATATTTTTTAAAAAAAAATAATATCAAAGCAAACGCAAAATTAATTTCTTGGACTAACTTCATGCTGAAATAGTATAGCCAATCGGTCAATTAGCCAGACCATATCAATATTAAGTCGAGTTCTGCTTTAATCTTTTGATCACTTTATGGGCAGAAGAAGAAAATAAGAGTTTAGGAACGAGAAACAAATAATTCACAATTCCTCCCCCCCCCATTATTGGATGATCCTAGGAATGGCCACCTATTCAAGCCATTGATGGATCCTTTTTTCATTCATTACGGAGAAGTATACCTGGTTCGAAAGTTGCTATTCAACCGACCGAGTGAGTTGGATATCATGCCTTTATTTTCTGAATAGAATCGATGATAGGTTTTATATTAATGTAATATGTCAATCATTGTGACATATAAATTTATAATTTAAGGGGTATAAAATGGTCCAACTTAGATTAATAAAAATATCCATTTTATTATTTGTATAACGTATAATAATTTAAATATTTTCTTATAGCTGTTTTGCACTGCCCTAGTAAAAAAAAAATTTTTTTTTAAAATATTTATATCTTAAAGTCCATATATTTTAGTATTCAAAAAGATTTCATATAAAATTTGTTCTTGTAAGGATGACTAAGCTAGATCTTTACATATTTCATTGTTAACTTAATTTTAAAATTTAAATAGTATACAATACTTGCAATTTTTATATATATATTAAAAAATATTTCTATTCTTATCAATCAAATTATCAAATCAACTCTATTTATTCGAATATTCTATATTTTTAGGAAGAGATATAATTGACAGCGAATCGAGGATATGTTATTTATGTAAACTTAACCCTTATATTTCCTATTTTTCTTTAATATATAAAAAAAGCATAATATGTGCCATTTTAAACCGATTTCTCGTGATATGATTAATAGAATAGGTTTACAATGTATACGTTTGAGTTTGAGTAAAATAAAACCATAATACATGAAAATAGATAAAATAAATATAAATTCGTGACGAATAGTTAAATACTGACACACATAGCACTCAATATGTTCGTTATTTATATACTAGTGTTGTTAACTCATATTTTAGCCAGAAATATATTGCTTAAGCCCCTCATGATTTTGAAAATATATGTCTAAAAACCTTTGTTCCTTCTATGATCAATCTTCAGGCTTGCGTAATATTTTTCTGGATAAAATATTGAGTTAGCCGTTTTAAAAAAATGGGCTTAAAGATGAACCGTTTAACAACACTGTTAAATACAGATGTCCTCCCAATATATATATTTTTTTCTTCATTTGTATTATGTTATAAACAGATCCTACATGGTCTAACAATTGTAAATTATATATATATATAATTAACATAAAGAGAAACGTCAATCTTTTTATATAATATAACTCGTATTTCTAATCTCTTATTTTTTATATTTAAAAATTTTAAAAAACCCAACCCCCTAATAGTTACCGAACGGAGTAAAAATTCAATTATACTTAATTTTTTGTTTCAGCTATAAGTCACTTTTACCTTAATAAGAATTATTTTTCCCGAACTTTCTAGAGAATGCTTATTTGAAAATGCTACCTAATATTATGGCATAGGATATGGCACGGTTTAGGCTTGAAGAAAGAAAAGTAAGAGAAGAAAGAGAAAGAAAGAAAGAAAGAAAGAAAGAAAGAAAGAAAGAAAGAAAGAAAGAAAGAAAGAAAGAAAGAAAGAAAGAAAGAAAGAAAGAAAGAAAGAAAGAAAGAAAGAAAGAAAGAAAGAAAGAAAGAAAGAAAGAAAGAAAGAAAGAAAGAAAGAAAGAAAAGAAAGACTTCAAATTCACTTCAATTGTGAATATAGGTATTGTCTGTTTTTTTACATTCGCGGAAGAAGTTTTGCGCTAATGAAAATTTATATTTTCTTATATCACAATTTTAAATTTGTAATTTATCTTTTTATATAGCATTGGAATGTAGATGTAAAATTGCGAGCTGATAAAATAAAATTCTTATTATTTGAATTTCCATTATTTAAAAAAAAAAAAATCTTTTTAAAAAAATTATTATTAATATTATTAAAGATATAGTAGGTGATAGTAGTAGGTATAACTGCAGAATAGGTAAATATTTATTTAATTTTATAAATAATTTTTTGAATTATATAATACATAATACAATTAATATAATATAATAAATATTAGCAAATCAAAAATCTACGATTGTATATAATTAGGGTATTCCATATGTGATTATGGAATGAATCCTTCAATTCCAAATTATAATACTCATAAAAATAAAACATAATTAAAGGACTAGAAATCCCTACACCTCCACTAAAAAAATACATGGATAAAATTATATTTTATTTTGTAAGAAAATTTTTCCACAGCTCTATCGGTCAAAGAAAGAAGGAAGGAAAGAAAGAAAGAAAGAAAGAAAGAAAGAAAGAAAGAAAGAAAGAAAGAAAGAAAGAAAGAAAGAAAGAAAGAAAGAAAGAAAGAAAGAAAGAAAGAAAGAAAGAAAGAAAGAAAGAAAGAAAGAAAGAAAGAAAGAAAGAAAGAAAGAAAGAAAGAAAGAAAGAAAGAAAGAAAGAAAGAAAGAAAGAAAGAAAGAAAGAAAGAAAGAAAGAAAGAAAGAAAGAAAGAAAGAAAGAAAGAAAGAAAGAAAGAAAGACAGACATGGCCATTATATAATTTATATCTTTTAAATGTTTATATTATTCCTATATAATAGATTAAATATATATATCTATGTGTATATTAATAATTTATATATTATACTTTTATATTCATTAAGCTGTATATTACCAAGGTAATTTTTTTATAAATTTTTAACATTTAATTTTTGAATAAATCAGTTTGTTTCTTTTTTTGGCAATATTAAATTAGTTTACGAGATCATTATTTAGAAATATAATAATCAAAATTCAAAAACATATAAAATGTATTTCATAAAATATATTATTAACTATTATAAGTATTTATTCGACTCTTGCTTAGACCTAAAAAAAAGTTCTTTTGCCTGATTCACGTTTAGCATTAGGTATCAAAACTTTGTCCTAAGATATTTTTAAATATCTCAGTAATTTACAGATCAATTTTGTATTATCGGGTTAAGCCTTTTTCGCTGTAGAGAAATTACTAAATCTTGAGCTTATATGAGGTTATATTTTAACGATAACTTTTTTTTTTCGTCAACGAATTAATAATAATCTAAATACGAGTGTTGTCAATTCTAATATTTTTATTTCTAAAACGAAAATTTATTTTCTATTACCTTTCTTATCACATTTTTATTTTTATTAATTCCAATATGAGCACATTTATTATAACCACAATGCCTAAAGTTAAAATGATATTAATTTATAGGTGACGCTCAACCTCAGAAATTTGACGGTGATAAAAAAAATTTAAATTTTTTTTGTTTATATATAATCTTATTAGAAACAAAGATATCGGAATCTTATATATTATTACATTATAAACATTAATATACTTTAGATTATTTTTAATAATACAATTGAATCAAAATCATGATAACATAATCGCAAGTAGTGACGGCTCGTTTTGAACCGATTTTTAAAAACGGGTAATTCAATATTTTAGCCAGAAAAATATTTCCCTAAGCCTCGAAATTTCTATAATAAATGTCTAGACCTTTGTTCCTTCTATGAACAAAATCTTCAGGCTTGAGTAATATTTTTATGGATGAATTATTGAGTTAGCCGTTTTTAAAAATCGGCTCAAAATGAACCGTTTAACATGACTAATCTCACGCAAGACATATAAAAATTTTAAGATATGTAAAGGATCAGAAGAAGACAACACTATTTTTATTTAAAATGTTTTTACTATGCGAAATCTATTTTGATAAATTTTTAAAAAATTTCCAACTATTTTTTGTGGTTTTTAAACCTTCAAACACCGATGAAATACTGGTTTGTTGACCCTATATTATGATAATTCGTTTAGATACAATAAGCTTACATCGATTGGATTTATTGTTAAATGCGGTATTTTAATAGTTCCAAATTATATTGTCATTTTAAAATAAGTCTAATATTTCCAAGATAAAATATGATTTTAACTCTAATCATACTATTTTCAAAATTGGTTTCCCATCATGTTAAAAATTATAATATATTTTGGTAATATTCTCCAAATCCAATATAATTGGCAATCTATTTTTTTTTTAATTGAAAATTTTTAATATTTTTGACGACATAATCTATATATTTTTTTGTAATTATTTTAAGATGCGTCCAATATAGTGAATGGTATATTATATTACATAATTTAATTTAAAATATAAAGTAATAAATAAATATATAAATGTCATTTGTAAGGTATATGCCCAAAATCAAAAAAAATAACTAATTTATTTTAAAAAAAATTTTTGCAAATATATTATTTTATTTTGACACCTTTTTCTAATTCTAGCATTTTAGATTGTCAAATATTTCAACTGTATTAAATAATACTAAGGCTTTTATCTCTTGAAAAAAAATAAGAGGCAATTGTTAAAATATTCAAAATTAAATCGGACCATATAATTTTAAAATATGAATTTTTTTGACTTTGGACATACCCTTAGTTTAGTTAATTTTTCTAATTATGTTTTGTTTCTTTACTTTATTTTCTCACAAGCCTATTAACATTTTTCGGCACAAAATTACCCAAATTATTTCACTCTAATCACTTTCATCGTAATCTTTCTATTAGGTTATGTTTCCTACTAGTTGTTGTTAAAAGGCTCTATGTGAATTGATTTTTTTAAAAACGACTAACTTACATATTTTAGTCAAAAAAAATATAGCCTCGAGATTTTTAGATTTCCAAGCCTTTATGCCATCTATAATAAAAAAATCTTCAGGGTTGCGTAATACTTTTCTGGATAAAATATTAAGTTGGTAGTTTTTAAAACATTATTTCCTTCCCACAAATTTGCCTCGCCTCTATTTTCTGACTCATTTGATGAAATGTATCTCTTATATTATACTTTATTTTATTGAAATCTGATTGCAGAAACATCGACACCTGCTATGGATGATAAAGTAAAACGAGGTATGCAGTGGTTTTATTGCAAAATATTTTTATGATCTCATATTATTAGCTCGACATATATAATATTTATTTACATTATAACCAATATCGATATTTAATAAAAAGTAAATTTAGAAGCAAAAAAAAACTATTGTTTAAATTAAAGGATAAATAAATAACAAAAATATTAAATTAATTTTATTCTCATTAAAATTTTACTTTAAAATATACCTTAAATAATTTTCATAAATTTAATTTATTTTGTCAAATTATAATTTTATTGGAAAATTTTAAGGTGGTGCCATTAAAAAACATAGGTTTTCAGGTAAAAATATGTAAATAATTCGTTATTTTTAAATCAAGTCATTTTGATATTCAAATAATATTATGGATAGTTTTAGTTTAAATAAACAATATAATTTCGTGACCAATTTATATATTATTGAAAATTTACTATACCCCATTTTAAAGATAGAATAAATATAATATGCTAATTCTACTTAAATTTATTATTAATTTCTATTACTAGGGTTAAAAAGAATTAATCGTGAAGAAGGAAATTTTACTATTCCACTATGAAGACTCATAATTCTTTACCCAAGAATCCAAAGCTTATTAATTATATTAATCAATAATATTTCTTATTTACATTACATACAATATAGAGTATAAAAATATATTTTATCCTAAAAATAATCAAAAAAAATTAGTGATTAATTTTTAATCAAAAATATTTGTGATTATTGCATTAAATTATATAATTGTTATATCTGGACTTATTTTATTTTTCTACGGTATTTACAATATATTTAGATTATTAAAAATAAATTTACATTTATCATAAAAATAATCAAAAAAATTAGTGATTATTGCTTAATCAAAAAATATTTGTTAATTTTCTACGGTAATTCGAATAAAATCAAGTTGTAGCGATTGTCTCTAAGTGCTATCGAAATCCACAAGATTTTCGCCAAAAAAGAGTTCTCAGGTCATAAGATTTTCCTTCTTACAGAAACAAATTTAAGAGAAGAAAATCTTGAAAAATATTTTAATTTGTATAAAAAGGCTCAAGCAGGGATGTGAATCCGGACACTGAACCCTCCTGGACCCTCGTATTTTGGCTGAACCCGGACCCTTTTAAAAAGTGGAGGGTCTAAGAGTTCAGGGTGTTAAAAATTTTTAACTTACAATTTATTTTTTTTAAATTAATGTAAAAATATAATTTTTAAAAAATAATATAAAATTTTTATAATTTTATTAATTTTTTAAAATAATAATATAAAATTTTTATAATTTTTAAAAAATAATATAAAATTTTTATAATTTTATTAATTTTTTTCGTTCGTGGAATCTCCATAAAAAATAGTCACTTTAAAACTATAATTGATAAAGCAAGAGATGTTGTAAAATATTTAAGAGCTCCCACAATTGTTAGAATATTAAAATCCATGAAAAGGTAAATGGCAATTTTAGATTGCACAACACGTTGGTCCTCTATGTGTGTGATGCTAGAGCGATTATTAAGTTTGAAAGATTTCTGTAATGATTTTATCATAGGAGCATGTGAAATCATTTTGTCAGAAGATGATTGGAATCAAGTAAAAGAGCTTACTAGTGTGCTAGTTCCTTTAAAAATAACAACATTAAGAGTGCAAGCTGAACAATTATGTTTATCGGATTTTTATGGCATATGGTTAAGATGTCGATTAGAGTTAGGGAGATTAACAAGTCTTTTTCAAATGAAGTATTAGAAAATACGAAAATAAGAGAGAAACAATATTTAGAAAATAGTGTTGTATATGCTTCGATATATTTAGACCCGCGATATCAGGTTTTATTAAGTAGTGAGCAAAAAAAAATTGGCTATAGACCATCTTGAAGATTTATGTCATACCCAAAACTCTATTATTTACAATACATTGGTGGTTACAACAATATCTACTGGTTGTAGCGATAACAATGATAATGATATTGATGATCTGGAAATTTTACTATTAGATAGAGAAAAAAAATTTAAATTATCATCTGATAAAAAGGAGTAAAAATTTCTATTGTATCTTTAATAGAAAGTTCTCGGAGGTTATGAGAAAAAATAGAGATGCAAACATTTTAAAATTCTGGGAGGAAAATTCTTCAATATATCCAGAATTATATACCTTTTCTAGAATCGTCATGGCACCGGCGACAAAAGTACAATAATTTATGTATTATAAAAATGACTATCTATTTTAGGTAAGCGTAGAACGTGGATTTTCATCGTTGACTAATTTACGTGGAAATCTGAAGAATGATATTTTAGAAGATATCATGATTGTGCTATTGAATAAAATATTTAAAATATAATTTATCTCATTTCGAATTATAAATGTGTATATATTGAAGTATAATAAAAAATGAATGAAAAAAAGTCTTATTTTGAGTCATTATTTTTATGTTTCCTCTGAACCCGGACCCGAACCCAGACCCTTTTTTTTGTCGATGGGTTCTGGGCTCAAGTCAATATTAATTTTAGAGAAATAGCGATAAAATTATTTTTTTAAAAAAATATCTCTTTTCTTCGTGATAAAGCTCCAACCGGTTTTTAAAGGTACCGACCGAACCAATATTCGTTACGGTTTTCAAATTTAAGGAGAAAAAATCATATGAATGATTGTTTTATACATATACATATATATAACAAATATTTTTCATCATAACAAGATAATAATATTATTTATATAATTACAATTTTTCTACATGCAAAATGCAAACATGGCTTTTTATGTACAATCATTTCTCTCTCTTTCGCGCGTAAATTAAATTATTTGCACATTTGAAATATAATTAAAAAATAATAATTTTTATAAAGTACGAATAAATGAATTCGTGACGTTGAGTGACATTTTAAAACATGAAATGTTTTTAAAATATTATTTAATTAAGGTAAGTAGGGTTTTAAATATTTTGATAATTGGCGTTATGTGAGAAAGGAGAAGTTGGCATACCACCAGGGTGTGGAGGAGCGTCCGGAGATTGAGGGTTTACTATAACGTTAATATATAAATATATATAAGTATATTTACTCAAGACCATATGTTCAAACTAAATTTTTTATCATTAAGAAACAGCAATATTGCAAAATACACTTATATACGTTTGTTTTCGAACAGAAAACTCGTATTACGAGAGCGCAAAATATGTATTATACAAATTTTTTTTTTAAATATTTTGTTTCCCATTCAATTCGAACATAAATAATAATACTGGATATTGAGGGTTTATTATAATGTAAATATATATATATGCGTATGGGGATATGGAATCCGTGGAGATTCGGAATTTCTTGATTTTAAATCCGATTTAACCGGAAATGCATTCTAGCATGTGTAGAGTATTTACCAGAGTTGTTAAAAGATACTTTTTAAATGGATCTAGATACAGATACATCATCTAAAATAATATCTAGATACCGATACAGATACCACATTTTTATATCTAGATACTTGTATCTAGATCCTTTAACAACTCTGGTATTTACCCCATAAATTTCAGACTATTTCAGTCATAGAAATTTTGATATTTTTTTTAAAATTAATTTATATGAAAAATCCATATGAAAATGAATATAAATTTAGGAGTAGTTCTTAAAGTTCGTTGCAAAAATTGTTTGAAAATTTACAGGTTTGGGTACTCTACACATGCCGAAATACGATTCGTGTAAAATAAGATTTTCAAAATCTAAAAATCGCCCTTAGTAAATTATTTAAAATCAAGAGATTCCGAATCCATCCTTGCGGATTCCATATCCCCATACGACCATATGTAAGTATATTTACTTAGGCTTGGGTTCATGCTAAATTTTTTGTTTTTACTCATGTCACATTTAAGAAACAGCTGTATTAACTTGATATTACAATTTCTCGAAAATTATTTTTTTATGTATATATAATACATAAATTATTATTTTTTTGTAATAACACAACTTATATAGATTATTTCCGAACAGAAACTCATATTATGAAAGAATAACATGAAGTTCTGTTGAAATACAACGGCAAACCCTCGTGTGTATATATATAGAGAAAATATAAAAAATATAAAAATATGTTTTTTACAACATTAAAAACGGGGAAAAAACATTTTAAAAAAAGTTTAAATATCATTTTAATAAAAATTTTAAAAAAAAACTAAGATTAGTAAAACGAGCAAATTATAAAAAACAATTGTGAAACTGGAAAAATTGCAACAAAATATTGGTAGATTATCATAAAGATTGTATTATAGTTACAAAAAAAAATTAAAAAAACAGAAAAAAACATTTTTTTTGTTTTTTTTTCCTATCGAGTTTCAATGAAAATTTTATGATTTCATTCTTAAAAAAAAATGCAAAGTAATTCGAGATGTATAAAATAGGCTTGACTCGAGCCGTTTAACAACACTATATTCTTTTTTCTCTAGTTTCTCCTTTTGAGCGCTTAATTAGTCTAGCTTACAGGTTTCTTTGTTAGATTTAAATTTAGAAAATATTTGGCAACCTTTAAAAGCAAATAAAAAAAATTATAAATCTTTTTGATGCATCATTTTCTTTAAAGGAAATATATATAAATATATTGATAAAAATAATAAAATATGATTTTTGTTATTATAAAAAATTAAAATCATAGAAGCCATTAGGGAAGCATTGCTTCCCCTATTCTGTAGAAAAATATTTTAGAGTTGGAGCCAGTTTCTTTTTAAAAAAACACAGTTAACGGGAGTTATCTACTCCTTAAATTGGTAAGAGCGGGAGATAGCTCCTTTTAATATAAAAGCGTACAACAAGGCTCTGGATAAAATAAACCATATTTACAATGAAAATAACTAAGAAAATATGAATTTATTGACAAATAGTTATTAAATATTGACACACACAACACTCATAATGCTTGTTATTTATAATAGTTATTAAATATTGTCAACACAACACTCATAATACTTGTTATTTATATGGATGGCCTCCCGATATTTACATATTATTTTTTTATATATTAAATAGGTCCTCCCAATTCAAACAATTGTAAAATAATTTTATAAATAATATAACGAGAAATATCAATCTATTAAATATAACTTGTATTTCTAATCTCTTATTTAATATTTAAAAATTCCCTCTAATAGTGATGTACTACCTAAGTAATTTTTTTTTTTGATATAATTTAATTTTGAAAATTTTTCTAATCATGTTCTTTAGCGCAAATTTTTTGTTAGAGTTATTTTTCCCGTATTAAGATATTTTTTTATAACTCTATCGCGTGTGCCGATCTGAAAATGCTAACATTGTAACATTAGATATGGAGCCTGAATTGGGCTAGAGTTTTTACTTATGTAGATTGCGTATTATTAGATATTAATATTTTGGTTTACCGTAACTCGCTATGAAATAAAGGACTGGGTGCGTTCAATTGTTATATACGATATAATTTTGAATAGTATTTATTAATAAATATAATTTTACTACAAAATTAATTTTAAATTATAAGGAAAAACATTTCATGAGGGTTAGTATATAATGAGCTGGTGAAAATTAATTCATAAATCATTTAAATGGTTTTGTTTTTTTTTTGCAAAGAAAGAAAAAAATTATGTGTTAATTAATTTTTATCACTAATGTTTTGTGTTCCAATGTAATTTAAGTAATCTATTTACAACTTATTTATATTTATAAATTCCCCTGCTAATTTTTATTACTTCGCCTTGAATTTTGCGTCAATTGTGAATGCAAGGGAAATTTGGTTATAACTTAATAACTTTAGCGACAGAAGTTTTTGTGTTAATAAAAAATTATATTCTATTATATACTCAAAATTAATTTTAAATAATAATTATCGTTTTATATAGGCTTAGAATGTCATGGTAATTTGCAGAACTGATTTTGATAAATCTTTAATATTATTTTCATTTATTACAAATAATTTTTATTTTAAAAAATATTTAAGAAATAGATAGTACTATTATGTACAGTTGCATAGATGGTAAATATTTTTAATCTTAAAATAATTTTGAAAATTATAAATACAATTAATATAAACGAATATCGGTAAAAATATAGGATTTTATATAGTCGTGTTAAGCAAGGACGTCACTATCCTTTATATCTCAAGGGGCTCAAAAAACTTTTTATGGGGTTCGAACCTTCGAACCCCTGCGTTCCATAGTAACGCTATTGATATTAAGAATAAGGAATCTATGTGTGGTTATGGAATCTTTCATAAATAATATACAGAGGGAGAATTGTAATAAAAATCGTATTTTCCGGATATGAATCCCACGAATATTTTTGGAAGCGAAAATTTTAAACTAATTTTAATTTATATAAAAAAATTTTTTACAAAGGTTCGTCATAATAATTAAAAAATCATAAATTGTTCATAGACAAAATTGTCTTTAAATATATAAGTGTAGTACTAAAATATTTGTCAAATGAGATTTTTCGACCTTTCGAAATCACAATCTTGGAAAAAAATAGCACTAAAAGAAAAATATCACAGGAAAAAAATAACCCCGATAGATATAATTCCTAAAGAAAAGAGAATTCTTAGAAACAAAATACTATATCAGAAGAGAAAACTCTAAAAAATACATAAAAGGTTAGACCGAGGTTATAGAATTTAAAATAAATTAATAATCCAAATTTAATTTTGAAAATGAAGTTATATTTGGATATATAATTTTCTAGGTGACATTTGACTAATATTGAACAATTTAATATAATTGTAATTGTTTAAATATATTTTGAACTTCAGTTTATATATCTTATACAAATCAATCTAAATATACATCAATTAATCATCATACATAATTAACAACATATTTGAATATAATTAATCGTAACTATCAATTGCCTTTGTGGTTAATTGATTCTATTACACTAGGCAGTACAGTAACATTCAAATAAAACTAGAGTTGAAAGGTTAGATAAAATATGAAATTGGCTATATATAAAATAAATTAATGATCTAAATTTTTGAAAAAGGTAGCCTTTTCTCAAAGAAAATCTTTATTTTTTAATTTCGATTAATTTGATATTTTTAAATAAAAATTTCAATTTTTCTAAGTTAACATTATAATATGAAAATAATATTTTTTTGAAAAAAACCACATATCAAAATACAATGAGATAATTTTATATAAAAAAATGAATAATATTCAAATAAGGATAAGGAAGTCGATAATTAATTCGCTCCGGAAATCAGCTGTTTAATTTGAAATGTTTTAAGAGAGGATATACTATCCCCATTTATTTGAGAATATTTTTATCTTTGTAGTTCGACT